>NW_027325197.1:0-90823 GCF_028372415.1 Notamacropus eugenii | reverse complement strand
GGAGTACTGGGTCAGTAGGTGCTCGTAGGGTTGAGGGTTCAGGGTGTTAGAATCAAGCACAGTTTTATTGTTAGCGTTAGAGGGAGAGGGTTAGGGTTAAAGTGCTTTTCATGGGCTAGTGGATGGGATAGGGTTACGAATAGGTGTTAAGGTTAGTGTTGTTGTAGATCGAGTGTTTAGGTTTAGGCTTATGGTCAGGATTGCATTTTGGATCAGAATCGAGTGTATTTAGGCTTTGGCGTTAGTGTTCAAATTGACGATTTTAGTGCGAGGGTTTGAAGCGAGCACATTTAGGGTTAGAGTTATGCTTAGAATTCAGTGCATTTAGAGGTTAGCGTTTAGGGTTAGGGGTTAGGTTGAGGGGTCAGGTTTTAGAAATATCGAGAGCATTTAAGGATAGTGCTAGGCTTAGAGTTAGGTTTAGCGTTCTCTTTTCGAAGAGTGGAGCTTTAGGCTTAAGGTTAGGCTGAGGGTTAGGTTTAGGGTTAGAATCAGGCACATTTTTAGTGGTCTGCTTTTCATCAGGGTATGGCTTAGAGTGCATTTAGGGGTAGGCGTAGGAGTAGTGGTTAGTATTAGGGTCAATGTTTGTGTTGGTAGAATCGAGGGTTTAGGGTTAGGCTTAGGGTCAGGAATGGATTTGTGTGTTAGAGTCGAGTGAATTGAGGGTAGGGATAGGGTGTTGGAAATTGACGATTTAGTATTTGGTTAGAATCGAGCACATTTAGGGTTAGAGTTTTGGTTAGAGAATTCGTTAGGGTTAGCGTTAGTGTAAGGGGTAGGGGTAGGGTTAGAGTGCATTTAGGGGTAGGGGTAGGTTTAGGGTTAGGATTAGGGGTTAGGGTTTGTGTTGGTAGAATCGAATTTTAGGGTTAGGCATAGGGTGAGGATTGCCTTTTGGGTTACAACTGAGTGCATTTAGAGTTAGGGTTAGTGTTGAGATTGACGATTTAGTCTTAGACTTAGAATCGAGCACATTAGGGTTTAGAGTTATGGTTGAATCCACTATAGTTATAACTTAGGGTTAGGGTTTAAGTTTATTAGGGGGTTAGCATTAGAATCGAGAGCATTTCAGGATAGTTGTTGAGGTTAGAGTTAGGTTTAGGGGTTAGGTTTTGTAGAAATTGAGTGTTAGGGTTTAGGGTTAGGGTTACGGATAGAATCAAGCGCATTTTTAGCGTCAGGAGTTTAGGTCAGGGTTAGGGTTAGAGTGCATATAGAGGATAGGGATAGGAGTAGGGTTGGGATTAGGGTTAGGGTTTGTGTTGGTAGAATCGAGGGTTTAGGGTTAGGCTTAGGGTCAGAATTGCCTTTAGGGTTAGAGTCGAGTGCATTTAAGGGTTAGGCTTAGTGTTGAGATTGACGAATTAGTGGTTAGGGTTATAATCGAGCACATTAGAGTTAGAGTTATGGTTAGAATCCAGTGCATTTAGGGTTAGCATTAGGGATAGGGTTAGGTTTATGTTTAGGGTTGAGGGTTAGAATCGAGTGCATTTAAGGATAGTGTTAAGGTTAGAGTTAGGTATAGGGTTAGCTTTCGTCGAATCGAGGGTCAGTGTCAGGGTGAGGGTTAAGGGTTAGGATTAAGTTTAGGCTCAGGAGCATTTTTAGCGTTAGGGTTGGGGGTTCAGGGTCAGGGGTTTGAGTGCATTTTAGGGGTAGGGGAGGAGTTGTGTTAGGGATTCGGGTTAGGGTTTTTGTGTTGGCAGAATCGTGGTTTTGGGTTAGGCTTAGGGTCAGGGAGAGCATTTTGGGTCATAATTCAGAGCATTTGGGCTTAGGGTTCGTGTTGAAAATTGATGATTATTTAGTTATAGCGTTCGAATCAGGCACATTTAGGGATAGAGTTATGATTAGAATTCAGTGCATTTGGGGGTTAGGGTTAGGGTTAGGGTTAGGTTTAGGGTTAGGGTTAGAATCGAGAGCATTTAAGGATACTGCTAGGGTTTAGACTTAGGTTTAGGGTTAGCTTTCGTAGAATCGAGGGTTAGGCTTAGGGTTAGGCTTAGGGTTGAGGGTTAGTGTTAGAATCAAGCACAGTTTTAGTGTTAGCGTTAGGGTGAGGGTTAGGGGTGAAAATGCTTTTAGGGCTAGTGGGTGGGACAGGGTTAGGATAGGTGTCAAGGTTTGTGTTGGTAGAATCGAGGTTTAGGGTTAGCCTTACGGTCAGGATTGCCTTTTGGGTTAGAATCGAGTGCATATAAGGTTAGGGTTAGTGTTGAGATTGACGATTTAGTGTTAGGGTTATAATCGAGCACATTAGGGTTAGAGTTATGTTTAGAATCCAGTGCATATAGGGTTAGGATTAGGGTTAGGGTTAGGGTTATGTTCAGGGTGTGAGGGTTAAAATCGAGTGCATTTAAGGATAGTGTTAGGGTTAGAGTTAGGTATAGGGGTTAGCTTTCGGTAGAATCGAGGTTCAGTGTTAGGGTGAGGGGGTAGGGTTTAGGATTAGAGTTAGAATCAGGAGCATTTTTAGCGTTAGGGTTGGGGTTAGGGTCAGGGTTTGAGTGCATTTAGGGGTAGGGGAGGAGTTGGGTTAGGATTCGGGTTAGGGTTTGTGTTGGTAGAATCGAGGTTTTGGGTTAGGCTTAGGGTCAGGAGAGCATTTTGGGTCATATTTCAGAGCATTTGGGCTTAGGGTTAGTGTTGAAATTGATGATTTAGTTATAGCGTTCGAATCAGGCACATTTAGGGATAGAGTTATGATTAGAATTCAGTGCATTTAGGGTTAGGGTTATTGTTAGGTTTAGGGTCAGGGTTAGAATCGAGAGCATTTAAGGATAGTGCTAGGGTTAGAGTTAGGTTTAGCGTTCTCTTTCGTAGAGTGGAGTTTTAGGCT
The DNA here is from genome assembly GCF_028372415.1 of Notamacropus eugenii. NCBI lineage: Eukaryota > Metazoa > Chordata > Mammalia > Diprotodontia > Macropodidae > Notamacropus > Notamacropus eugenii. The sequence continues at coordinate 87,981 of NW_027325197.1, read as the reverse complement.
TAAGGTTAGGCTGAGGGTTAGGGTTAGGGTTAGAATCAGGCACATTTTTAGTGGTCTGCTTTTCATCAGGGTATGGCTTAGAGTGCATTTAGGGGTAGGCGTAGGAGTAGGGTTAACATTAGGGTTAAGGTTTGTGTTGGTAGAATCGAGGTTTAGGGTTAGGCTTAGGGTCAGGAATGGATTTTGGGTTAGAGTCGAGTGCATTTAGGGTTAGGGATAGTGTTGAAATTGACGATTTAGTGTTTGGTTAGAATCGAGCACATTTAGGGTTAGAGTTTTGGTTAGAATTCGTTAGGGTTAGCGTTAGTTTAAGGGGTAGGGGTAGGGTTAGAGTGCATTTAGGGGTAGGGGTAGGGGTAGGGTTAGGATTAGGGTTAGGGTTTGTGTTGGTAGAATCGAAGTTTAGGGTTAGGCATAGGGTGAGGATTGCCTTTTGGGTTACAACTGAGTGCATTTAGAGTTAGGGTTAGTGTTGAGATTGACGATTTAGTCTTAGACTTAGAATCGAGCACATTAGGGTTAGAGTTATGGTTGGAATCCACTATATTTAATCTTAGGGTTAGGGTTAAGTTTATTAGGGTCAGGATTAGAATCGAGAGCATTTCAGGTTAGTGTTAGGGTTAGAGTTAGGTTTAGGGTTAGGTTTCGTAGAATTGAGTGTTAGGGTTAGGGTTAGGGTTAGGGATAGAATCAAGCGCATTTTTAGCGTCAGGAGTTAGGTCAGGGTTAGGGTTAGAGTGCATATAGAGATAGGGATAGGAGTAGGGTTGGGATTAGGGTTAGGGTTTGTGTTGGTAGAATCGAGGTTTAGGGTTAGGCTTAGGGTCAGGATTGCCTTTAGGGTTAGGGTCGAGTGCATTTAAGGTTAGGCTTAGTGTTGAGATTGACGATTTAGTGTTAGGGTTATAATCGAGCACATTAGGGTTAGAGTTATGGTTAGAATCCAGTGCATTTAGGGTTAGGATTAGGGTTAGGGTTAGGGTTATGTTCAGGGTGAGGGTTAGAATCGAGTGCATTTAAGGATAGTGTTAGGGTTAGAGTTAGGTATAGGGTTAGCTTTCGTAGAATCGAGGGTCAGTGTTAGAGTGAGGATTAGGGTTAGGATTAAGTTTATGCTCAGGAGCATTTTTAGCGTTAGGGTTGGGGTTAGGGTCAGGGTTTGAGTGCATTTAGGGGTAGGGGAGGAGTTCCGTTAGGATTCGGGTTAGGGTTTCTGTTGGTAGAATCGAGGTTTTGGGTTAGGCTTAGGGTCTGGAGAGCATTTTGGGTCATATTTCAGAGCATTTGGGCTTAGGGTTAGTGTTGAAATTGATGATTTAGTTATAGCGTTCGAATCAGGCACATTTAGGGATAGAGTTATGATTAGAATTCAGTTCATTTAGGGTTAGGGTTAGGGTTAGGTTTAGGGTCAGGGTTAGAATCGAGAACATTTAAGGATAGTGCTAGGGTTAGAGTTAGGTTTAGGGTTAGCTTTCGTAGAATCGAGGGTTAGGCTTGGGGTTAGGCTTAGGGTGAGGGTTAGGGTTAGAATCACGCACAGTTTTAGTGTTAGCGTTAGGGTGAGGGTTAGGGTTAAAGTACTTTTAGGGCTAGTGGATGGGATAGGGTTAGAATAGGTGTTAAGGTTTGTGTTGGTAGATCGAGGTTTAGGTTTAGGCTTAGGGTCAGGATTGCATTTTGGATCAGAATCGAGTGTATTTAGGCTTTGCGTTAGTGTTCAAATTGACGATTTAGTGTGAGGGTTTGAATCGAGCACATTTAGGGTTAGAGTTATGCTTAGAATTCAGTGCATTTAGGGTTAGCGTTAGGGATAGGGTTAGGTTGAGGGTCAGGGTTAAAATCGAGAGCATTTAAGGATAGTGGTAGGGTTAGAGTTAGGTATAGCGTTCTCTTTCGTAGAGTGGAGCGTTAGGCTTAAGGTTAGGCTGAGGGTTAGGTTTAGGGTTAGAATCAGGCACATTTTTAGTGGTCTGCTTTTCATCAGGGTATGGCTTAGAGTACATTTAGGGGTAGGCGTAGGAGTAGGGTTAGCATTAGGGTTAAGGTTTGTGTTGGTAGAAACGAGGTTTAGGGTTAGGCTTAGGGTCAGGAATGGATTTTGGGTTAGAGTCGAGTGCATTTAGGGTTAGGGATAGTGTTGAAATTGACGATTTAGTGTTTGGTTAGAATCGAGCACATTTAGGATTAGAGTTTTGGTTAGAATTCGTTAGGGTTAGCGTTAGTGTAAGGGGTAGGGGTAGGGTTAGAGTGCATTTAGGGGTAGGGGTAAGGGTAGGGTTAGGATTAGGGTTAGGGTTTGTGTTGGTAGAATGGAATTTTAGGGTTAGGCATAGGGTGAGGATTGCCTTTCGGGTTACAACTGAGTGCATTTAGAGTTAGGGTTAGTGTTGAGATTGACGATTTAGTGTTAGACTTAGAATCGATCACATTAGGGTTAGTGTTATGGTTAGAATCCACTATATTTAAGCTTAGGGTTAGGGTTAAGTTTATTAGGGTCAGGATTAGAATCGAGAGCATTTCAGGATAGTGTTAGGGTTAGAGTTAGGTTTAGGGTTAGGTTTCGTAGAATTGAGTGTTAGGGTTAGGGTTAGGGTTAGGGATAGTATCAAGCGCACTTTTAGCGTCAGGAGTTAGGTCAGCGTTAGGGTTAGAGTGCATATAGAGATAGGGATAGGAGTAGGGTGGGGATCAGGGTTAGGGTTTGTGTTGGTAGAATCGAGGTTTAGGGTTAGGCTTAGGTTCAGGATTGCCTTTTGGGTTACAACTGAGTGCATTTAAAGTTAGGGTTAGTGTTGAGATTGACGATTTAGTGTTAGACTTAGAATCCAGCACATTAGGGTTAGAGTTATGGTTAGAATCCACTATATTTAAGCTTAGGGTTAGGGTTAAGGTTATTAGGGTCAGGATTAGAATCGAGAACATTTCAGGATAGTGTTAGGGTTAGAGTTAGGTTTAGGGCTAGGTTTCGTAGAATTGAGGGTTAGGGTTAGGGTTTGTGTTAGGGATAGAATCAAGCGCATTTTTAGCGTCAGGAGTTAGGTCAGCGTTAGGGTTAGAGTGCATATAGAGATAGGGATAGGAGTAGGGTTGGGATTAGGGTTAGGGTTTGTGGTGGTGGTAGAATCGAGGTTTAGGGTTAGGCTTAGGGTCAGGATTGCCTTTAGGGTTAGAGTCGAGTGCATTTAGGGTTAGGCTTAGTGTTGAGATTGACGATTTAGTGTTAGGGTTATAATCGAGCACATTAGGGTCAGAGTTATGGTTAGAATCCAGTGCATTTAGGGTTAGGATTAGGGTTAGGGTTAGGGTTATGTTCAGGGTGAGGGTTAGAATCGAGTGCATTTAAGGATAGTGTTAGGGTTAGACTTAGGTATAGGGTTAGCTTTCGTCGAATCGAGGGTCGGTGTTAGGGTGAGTGTTAGGGTTAGGATTAATTTTAGGCTCAGGAGCATTTTTACCGTTAGGGTTGGGGTTAGGGTCAGGGTTTGAGTCCATTTAGGGTTAGGGGAGGAGTTGGGTTAGGATTCGGGTTAGGGTTTCTGTTGGTAGAATCGAGGTTTTGGGTTAGGCTTAGGGTCAGGAGAGCATTTTGGGTCATAATTCAGAGCATTTGGGCTTAGGGTTAGTGTTGAAATTGATGATTTAGTTATAGCGTTCGAATCAGGCACATTTAGGGATAGAGTTATGATTAGAATTCAGTGTATTTAGGGTTAGGGTTAGGGTTAGGTTTAGGGTCAGGGTTAGAATCGAGAACATTTAAGGATAGTGCTAGGGTTAGAGTTAGGTTTAGGGTTAGCTTTCGTAGAATCGAGGGTTAGGCTTGGGGTTAGGCTTAGGGTGAGGGTTAGGGTTAGAATCACGCACAGTTTTAGTGTTAGCGTTAGGGTGAGGGTTAGGGTTAAAGTGCTTTTAGGGCTAGTGGATGGGACAGGGTTAGAATAGGTGTTAAGGTTTGTGTTGGTAGATCGAGGTTTAGGTTTAGGCTTAGGGTCAGGATTGCATTTTGGATCAGAATCGAGTGTATTTAGGCTTTGCGTTAGTGTTCAAATTGACGATTTAGTGCGAGGGTTTGAATCGAGCACATTTAGGGTTAGAGTTATGCTTAGAATTCAGTGCATTTAGGGTTCGCGTTAGGGATAGGGTTAGGTTGAGGGTCAGGGTTAAAATCGAGAGCATTTAAGGATAGTGCTAGGGTTAGAGTTAGGTATAGCGTTCTCTTTCGTAGAGTGGAGCGTTAGGCTTAAGGTTAGGCTGAGGGTTAGGGTTAGGGTTAGAATCAGGCACATTTTTAGTGGTCTGCTTTTCATCAGGGTATGGCTTAGAGTGCATTTAGGGGTAGGCGTAGGAGTAGGGTTAGCATTAGGGTTAAGGTTTGTGTTGGAAGAAACGAGGTTTAGGGTTAGGCTTAGGGTCAGGAATGGATTTTGGGTTAGAGTCGAGTGCATTTAGGGTTAGGGATAGTGTTGAAATTGACGATTTAGTGTTTGGTTAGAATCGAGCACATTTAGGGTTAGAGTTTTGGTTAGAATTCGTTAGGGTTAGCGTTAGTGTAAGGGGTAGGGGTAGGGTTAGAGTGCATTTACTGGTAGGGGTAGGGGTAGGGTTAGGATTAGGGTTAGGGTTTGTGTTGGTAGAATCGAATTTTAGGGTTAGGCATAGGGTGAGGATTGCCTTTCGGGTTACAACTGAGTGCATTTAGAGTTAGGGTTAGTGTTGAGATTGACGATTTAGTGTTAGACTTAGAATCGATCACATTAGGGTTAGAGTTATGGTTAGAATCCACTATATTTAAGCTTAGGGTTAGGGTTAAGTTTATTAGGGTCAGGATTAGAATCGAGAGCATTTCAGGATAGTGTTAGGGTTAGAGTTAGGTTTAGGGTTAGGTTTCGTAGAATTGAGTGTTAGGGTTAGGGTTAGGGTTAGGGATAGTATCAAGCGCATTTTTAGCGTCAGGAGTTAGGTCAGCGTTAGGGTTAGAGTGCATATAGAGATAGGGATAGGAGTAGGGTGGGGATTAGGGTTAGGGTTTGTGTTGGTAGAATCGAGGTTTAGGGTTAGGCTTAGGGTCAGGATTGCCTTTTGGGTTACAACTGAGTGCATTTAAAGTTAGGGTTAGTGTTGAGATTGACGATTTAGTGTTAGACTTAGAATCCAGCACATTAGGGTTAGAGTTATGGTTAGAATCCACTATATTTAAGCTTAGGGTTAGGGTTAAGGTTATTAGGGTCAGGATTAGAATCGAGAACATTTCAGGATAGTGTTAGGGTTAGAGTTAGGTTTAGGGTTAGGTTTCGTAGAATTGAGGGTTAGGGTTAGGGTTTGTGTTAGGGATAGAATCAAGCGCATTTTTAGCGTCAGGAGTTAGGTCAGCGTTAGGGTTAGAGTGCATATAGAGATAAGGATAGGAGTAGGGTTGGGATTAGGGTTAGGGTTTGTGGTGGTAGAATCGAGGTTTAGGGTTAGGCTTAGGGTCAGGATTGCCTTTTGGGTTAGAGTCGAGTGCATTTAGGGTTAGGCTTAGTGTTGAGATTGACCATTTAGTGTTAGGGTTATAATCGAGCACATTAGGGTCAGAGTTATGGTTAGAATCCAGTGCATTTAGGGTTAGGATTAGGGTTAGGGTTAGGGTTATGTTCAGGGTGAGGGTTAGAATCGAGTGCATTTAAGGATAGTGTTAGGGTTAGACTTAGGTATAGGGTTAGCTTTCGTCGAATCGAGGGTCAGTGTTAGGGTGAGGGTTAGGGTTAGGATTAATTTTAGGCTCAGGAGCATTTTTAGCGTTAGGGTTGGGGTTAGGGTCAGGGTTTGAGTGCATTTAGGGGTAGGGGAGGAGTTGCGTTAGGATTCGGGTTAGGGTTTGTGTTGGTAGAATCGAGGTTTTGGGTTAGTCTTAGGGTCAGGAGAGCATTTTGGGTCATAATTCAGAGCATTTGGGCTTAGGGTTAGTGTTGAAATTGATGATTTAGTTATAGCGTTAGAATCAGGGACATTTAGGGATAGAGTTATGATTAGAATTCAGTGCATTTAGGGTTAGGGTTAGGGATAGGTTTAGGGTCAGGGTTAGAATCGAGAGCATTTAAGGATAGTGCTAGGGTTAGACTTAGGATTAGGGTTAGCTTTCGTAGAATCGAGGGTTAGGCTTGGGGTTAGGCTTAGGGTGAGGGTTAGGGTTAGAATCAAGCACAGTTTTAATGTTAGCGTTAGGGTGAGGGTTAGGGTTAAAGTGCTTTTAGGGCTAGTGGATGGGATAGGGTTAGAATAGGTGTTAAGGTTTGTGTTGGTAGATCGAGGTTTAGGTTTAGGCTTAGGGTCAGGATTGCATTTTGGATCAGAATCGAGTGTATTTAGGCTTTGCGTTAGTGTTCAAATTGACGATTTAGTGCGAGGGTTTGAATCGAGCACATTTAGGGTTAGAGTTATGCTTAGAATTCAGTGCATTTAGGGTTAGCGTTAGGGATAGGGTTAGGTTGAGGGTCAGGGTTAAAATCGAGAGCATTTAAGGATAGTGCTAGGGTTAGAGTTAGGTATAGCGTTCTCTTTCGTAGAGTGGAGCGTTAGGCTTAAGGTTAGGCTGAGGGTTAGGTTTAGGGTTAGAATCAGGCACATTTTTAGTGGTGTGCTTTTCATCAGGGTATGGCTTAGAGTGCATTTAGGGGTAGGCGTAGGAGTAGGGTTAGCATTAGGGTTAAGGTTTGTGTTGGAAGAAACGAGGTTTAGGGTTAGGCTTAGGGTCAGGAATGGATTTTGGGTTAGAGTCGAGTGCATTTAGGGTTAGGGATAGTGTTGAAATTGACGATTTAGTGTTTGGTTAGAATCGAGCACATTTAGGGTTAGAGTTTTGGTTAGAATTCGTTAGGGTTAGCGTTAGTGTAAGGGGTAGGGGTAGGGTTAGAGTGCATTTACTGGTAGGGGTAGGGGTAGGGTTAGGATTAGGGTTAGGGTTTGTGTTGGTAGAATGGAATTTTAGGGTTAGGCATAGGGTGAGGATTGCCTTTCGGGTTACAACTGAGTGCATTTAGAGTTAGGGTTAGTGTTGAGATTGACGATTTAGTGTTAGACTTAGAATCGATCACATTAGGGTTAGAGTTATGGTTAGAATCCACTATATTTAAGCTTAGGGTTAGGGTTAAGTTTATTAGGGTCAGGATTAGAATCGAGAGCATTTCAGGATAGTGTTAGGGTTAGAGTTAGGTTTAGGGTTAGGTTTCGTAGAATTGAGTGTTAGGGTTAGGGTTAGGGTTAGGGATAGTATCAAGCGCATTTTTAGCGTCAGGAGTTAGGTCAGCGTTAGGGTTAGAGTGCATATAGAGATAGGGATAGGAGTAGGGTGGGGATTAGGGTTAGGGTTTGTGTTGGTAGAATCGAGGTTTAGGGTTAGGCTTAGGGTCAGGATTGCCTTTTGGGTTACAACTGAGTGCATTTAAAGTTAGGGTTAGTGTTGAGATTGACGATTTAGTGTTAGACTTAGAATCCAGCACATTAGGGTTAGAGTTATGGTTAGAATCCACTATATTTAAGCTTAGGGTTAGGGTTAAGGTTATTAGGGTCAGGATTAGAATCGAGAACATTTAAGGATAGTGTTAGGGTTAGAGTTAGGTTTAGGGTTAGGTTTCGTAGAATTGAGGGTTAGGGTTAGGGTTTGTGTTAGGGATAGAATCAAGCGCATTTTTAGCGTCAGGAGTTAGGTCAGCGTTAGGGTTAGAGTGCATATAGAGATAAGGATAGGAGTAGGGTTGGGATTAGGGTTAGGGTTTGTGGTGGTAGAATCGAGGTTTAGGGTTAGGCTTAGGGTCAGGATTGCCTTTAGGGTTAGAGTCGAGTGCATTTAGGGTTGGGCTTAGTGTTGAGATTGACCATTTAGTGTTAGGGTTATAATCGAGCACATTAGGGTCAGAGTTATGGTTAGAATCCAGTGCATTTAGGGTTAGGATTAGGGTTAGGGTTAGGGTTATGTTCAGGGTGAGGGTTAGAATCGAGTGCATTTAAGGATAGTGTTAGGGTTAGACTTAGGTATAGGGTTAGCTTTCGTCGAATCGAGGGTCAGTGTTAGGGTGAGGGTTAGGGTTAGGATTAATTTTAGGCTCAGGAGCATTTTTAGCGTTAGGGTTGGGGTTAGGGTCAGGGTTTGAGTGCATTTAGGGGTAGGGGAGGAGTTGGGTTAGGATTAGGGTTAGGGTTTGTGTTGGTAGAATCGAGGTTTTGGGTTAGTCTTAGGGTCAGGAGAGCATTTTGGGTCATAATTCAGAGCATTTGGGCTTAGGGTTAGTGTTGAAATTGATGATTTAGTTATAGCGTTAGAATCAGGGACATTTAGGGATAGAGTTATGATTAGAATTCAGTGCATTTAGGGTTAGGGTTAGGGATAGGTTTAGGGTCAGGGTTAGAATCGAGAGCATATAAGGATAGTGCTAGGGTTAGACTTAGGATTAGGGTTAGCTTTCGTAGAATCGAGGGTTAGGCTTGGGGTTAGGCTTAGGGTGAGGGTTAGGGTTAGAATCAAGCACAGTTTTAATGTTAGCGTTAGGGTGAGGGTTAGGGTTAAAGTGCTTTTAGGGCTAGTGGATGGGATAGGGTTAGAATAAGTGTTAAGGTTTGTGTTGGTAGATCGAGGTTTAGGTTTAGGCTTAGGGTCAGGATTGCATTTTGGATCAGAATCGAGTGTATTTTGGCTTTGCGTTAGTGTTCAAATTGACGATTTAGTGCGAGGGTTTGAATCGAGCACATTTAGGGTTAGAGTTATGCTTAGAATTCAGTGCATTTAGGGTTATCGTTAGGGTTAGGGTTAGGTTGAGGGTCAGGGTTAAAATCGAGAGCATTTAAGGATAGTGCTAGGGTTAGAGTTAGGTATAGCGTTCTCTTTCGTAGAGTGGAGCGTTAGGCTTAAGGTTAGGCTGAGGGTTTGGGTTAGGGTTAGAATCAGGCACATTTTTAGTGGTCTGCTTTTCATCAGGGTATGGCTTAGAGTGCATTTAGGGGTAGGCGTAGGAGTAGGATTAGCATTAGGGTTAAGGTTTGTGTTGGTAGAATCAAGGTTTAGGGTTAGGCTTAGGGTCAGGAATGGATTTTGGGTTAGAGTCGAGTGCATTTAGGGTTAGGGATAGTGTTGAAATTGACGATTTAGTGTTTGGTTAGAATCGAGCACATTTAGGGTTAGAGTTTTGGTTAGAATTCGTTAGGGTTAGCGTTAGTGTAAGGGGTAGGGGTAGGGTTAGAGTGCATTTACTGGTAGGGGTAGGGGTAGGGTTAGGATTAGGGTTAGGGTTTGTGTTGGTAGAATCGAATTTTAGGGTTAGGCATAGGGTGAGGATTGCCTTTCGGGTTACAACTGAGTGCATTTAGAGTTAGGGTTAGTGTTGAGATTGACGATTTAGTGTTAGACTTAGAATCGATCACATTAGGGTTAGAGTTATGGTTAGAATCCACTATATTTAAGCTTAGGGTTAGGGTTAAGTTTATTAGGGTCAGGATTAGAATCGAGAGCATTTCAGGATAGTGTTAGGGTTAGAGTTAGGTTTAGGGTTAGGTTTCGTAGAATTGAGTGTTAGGGTTAGGGTTAGGGTTAGGGATAGTATCAAGCGCATTTTTAGCGTCAGGAGTTAGGTCAGCGTTAGGGTTAGAGTGCATATAGAGATAGGGATAGGAGTAGGGTGGGGATTAGGGTTAGGGTTTGTGTTGGTAGAATCGAGGTTTAGGGTTAGGCTTAGGGTCAGGATTGCCTTTTGGGTTACAACTGAGTGCATTTAAAGTTAGGGTTAGTGTTGAGATTGACGATTTAGTGTTAGACTTAGAATCCAGCACATTAGGGTTAGAGTTATGGTTAGAATCCACTATATTTAAGCTTAGGGTTAGGGTTAAGGTTATTAGGGTCAGGATTAGAATCGAAGAACATTTAAGGATAGTGTTAGGGTTAGAGTTAGGTTTAGGGTTAGGTTTCGTAGAATTGAGGGTTAGGGTTAGGGTTTGTGTTAGGGATAGAATCAAGCGCATTTTTAGCGTCAGGAGTTAGGTCAGCGTTAGGGTTAGAGTGCATATAGAGATAAGGATAGGAGTAGGGTTGGGATTAGGGTTAGGGTTTGTGGTGGTAGAATCGAGGTTTAGGGTTAGGCTTAGGGTCAGGATTGCCTTTAGGGTTAGAGTCGAGTGCATTTAGGGTTGGGCTTAGTGTTGAGATTGACCATTTAGTGTTAGGGTTATAATCGAGCACATTAGGTTCAGAGTTATGGTTAGAATCCAGTGCATTTAGGGTTAGGATTAGGGTTAGGGTTAGGGTTATGTTCAGGGTGAGGGTTAGAATCGAGTGCATTTAAGGATAGTGTTAGGGTTAGACTTAGGTATAGGGTTAGCTTTCGTCGAATCGAGGGTCAGTGTTAGGGTGAGGGTTAGGGTTAGGATTAATTTTAGGCTCAGGAGCATTTTTAGCGTTAGGGTTGGGGTTAGGGTCAGGGTTTGAGTGCATTTAGGGGTAGGGGAGGAGTTGCGTTAGGATTCGGGTTAGGGTTTGTGTTGGTAGAATCGAGGTTTTGGGTTAGTCTTAGGGTCAGGAGAGCATTTTGGGTCATAATTCAGAGCATTTGGGCTTAGGGTTAGTGTTGAAATTGATGATTTAGTTATAGCGTTAGAATCAGGGACATTTAGGGATAGAGTTATGATTAGAATTCAGTGCATTTAGGGTTAGGGTTAGGGATAGGTTTAGGGTCAGGGTTAGAATCGAGAGCATATAAGGATAGTGCTAGGGTTAGACTTAGGATTAGGGTTAGCTTTCGTAGAATCGAGGGTTAGGCTTGGGGTTAGGCTTAGGGTGAGGGTTAGGGTTAGAATCAAGCACAGTTTTAATGTTAGCGTTAGGGTGAGGGTTAGGGTTAAAGTGCTTTTAGGGCTAGTGGATGGGATAGGGTTAGAATAAGTGTTAAGGTTTGTGTTGGTAGATCGAGGTTTAGGTTTAGGCTTAGGGTCAGGATTGCATTTTGGATCAGAATCGAGTGTATTTTGGCTTTGCGTTAGTGTTCAAATTGACGATTTAGTGCGAGGGTTTGAATCGAGCACATTTAGGGTTAGAGTTATGCTTAGAATTCAGTGCATTTAGGGTTATCGTTAGGGTTAGGGTTAGGTTGAGGGTCAGGGTTAAAATCGAGAGCATTTAAGGATAGTGCTAGGGTTAGAGTTAGGTATAGCGTTCTCTTTCGTAGAGTGGAGCGTTAGGCTTAAGGTTAGGCTGAGGGTTTGGGTTAGGGTTAGAATCAGGCACATTTTTAGTGGTCTGCTTTTCATCAGGGTATGGCTTAGAGTGCATTTAGGGGTAGGCGTAGGAGTAGGATTAGCATTAGGGTTAAGGTTTGTGTTGGTAGAATCAAGGTTTAGGGTTAGGCTTAGGGTCAGGAATGGATTTTGGGTTAGAGTCGAGTGCATTTAGGGTTAGGGATAGTGTTGAAATTGACGATTTAGTGTTTGGTTAGAATCGAGCACATTTAGGGTTAGAGTTTTGGTTAGAATTCGTTAGGGTTAGCGTTAGTGTAAGGGGTAGGGGTAGGGTTAGAGTGCATTTAGGGGTAGGGGTAGGGGTAGGGTTAGGATTAGGGTTAGGGTTTGTGTTGGTAGAATCGAAGTTTAGGGTTAGGCGTAGGTTGAGGATTGCCTTTTGGGTTACAACTGAGTGCATTTAGAGTTAGGGTTAGTGTTGAGATTGACGATTTAGTGTTAGACTTAGAATCGACCACATTAGGGTTAGAGTTATGGTTAGAATCCACTATATTTAAGCTTAGGGTTAGGGTTAAGTTTATTAGGGTCAGGATTAGAATCGAGAGCATTTCAGGATAGTGTTAGGGTTAGAGTTAGGTTTAGGGCTAGGTTTCGTAGAATTGAGGGTTAGGGTTAGGGTTTGTGTTAGGGATAGAATCAAGCGCATTTTTAGCGTCAGGAGTTAGGTCAGCGTTAGGGTTAGAGTGCATATAGAGATAGGGATAGGAGTAGGGTTGGGATTAGGGTTAGGGTTTGTGGTGGTGGTAGAATCGAGGTTTAGGGTTAGGCTTAGGGTCAGGATTGCCTTTAGGGTTAGAGTCGAGTGCATTTAGGGTTAGGCTTAGTGTTGAGATTGACGATTTAGTGTTAGGGTTATAATCGAGCACATTAGGGTCAGAGTTATGGTTAGAATCCAGTGCATTTAGGGTTAGGATTAGGGTTAGGGTTAGGGTTATGTTCAGGGTGAGGGTTAGAATCGAGTGCATTTAAGGATAGTGTTAGGGTTAGACTTAGGTATAGGGTTAGCTTTCGTCGAATCGAGGGTCGGTGTTAGGGTGAGGGTTAGGGTTAGGATTAATTTTAGGCTCAGGAGCATTTTTAGCGTTAGGGTTGGGGTTAGGGTCAGGGTTTGAGTCCATTTAGGGGTAGGGGAGGAGTTGGGTTAGGATTCGGGTTAGGGTTTCTGTTGGTAGAATCGAGGTTTTGGGTTAGGCTTAGCGTCAGGAGAGCATTTTGGGTCATAATTCAGAGCATTTGGGCTTAGGGTTAGTGTTGAAATTGATGATTTAGTTATAGCGTTCGAATCAGGCACATTTAGGGATAGAATTATGATTAGAATTCAGTGTATTTAGGGTTAGGGTTAGGGTTAGGTTTAGGGTCAGGGTTAGAATCGAGAACATTTAAGGATAGTGCTAGGGTTAGAGTTAGGTTTAGGGTTAGCTTTCGTAGAATCGAGGGTTAGGCTTGGGGTTAGGCTTAGGGTGAGGGTTAGGGTTAGAATCACGCACAGTTTTAGTGTTAGCGTTAGGGTGAGGGTTAGGGTTAAAGTGCTTTTAGGGCTAGTGGATGGGATAGGGTTAGAATAGGTGTTAAGGTTTGTGTTGGTAGATCGAGGTTTAGGTTTAGGCTTAGGGTCAGGATTGCATTTTGGATCAGAATCGAGTGTATTTAGGCTTTGCGTTAGTGTTCAAATTGACGATTTAGTGCGAGGGTTTGAATCGAGCACATTTAGGGTTAGAGTTATGCTTAGAATTCAGTGCATTTAGGGTTCGCGTTAGGGATAGGGTTAGGTTGAGGGTCAGGGTTAAAATCGAGAGCATTTAAGGATAGTGCTAGGGTTAGAGTTAGGTATAGCGTTCTCTTTCGTAGAGTGGAGCGTTAGGCTTAAGGTTAGGCTGAGGGTTAGGGTTAGGGTTAGAATCAGGCACATTTTTAGTGGTCTGCTTTTCATCAGGGTATGGCTTAGAGTGCATTTAGGGGTAGGCGTAGGAGTAGGGTTAGCATTAGGGTTAAGGTTTGTGTTGGAAGAAACGAGGTTTAGGGTTAGGCTTAGGGTCAGGAATGGATTTTGGGTTAGAGTCGAGTGCATTTAGGGTTAGGGATAGTGTTGAAATTGACGATTTAGTCTTTGGTTAGAATCGAGCACATTTAGGGTTAGAGTTTTGGTTAGAATTCGTTAGGGTTAGCGTTAGTGTAAGGGGTAGGGGTAGGGTTAGAGTGCATTTACTGGTAGGGGTAGGGGTAGGGTTAGGATTAGGGTTAGGGTTTGTGTTGGTAGAATCGAATTTTAGGGTTAGGCATAGGGTGAGGATTGCCTTTCGGGTTACAACTGAGTGCATTTAGAGTTAGGGTTAGTGTTGAGATTGACGATTTAGTGTTAGACTTAGAATCCAGCACATTAGGGTTAGAGTTATGGTTAGAATCCACTATATTTAAGCTTAGGGTTAGGGTTAAGTTTATTAGGGTCAGGATTAGAATCGAGAGCATTTCAGGATAGTGTTAGGGTTAGAGTTAGGTTTAGGGTTAGGTTTCGTAGAATTGAGTGTTAGGGTTAGGGTTAGGGTTAGGGATAGTATCAAGCGCATTTTTAGCGTCAGGAGTTAGGTCAGCGTTAGGGTTAGAGTGCATATAGAGATAGGGATAGGAGTAGGGTGGGGATTAGGGTTAGGGTTTGTGTTGGTAGAATCGAGGTTTAGGGTTAGGCTTAGGGTCAGGATTGCCTTTTGGGTTACAACTGAGTGCATTTAAAGTTAGGGTTAGTGTTGAGATTGACGATTTAGTGTTAGACTTAGAATCCAGCACATTAGGGTTAGAGTTATGGTTAGAATCCACTATATTTAAGCTTAGGGTTAGGGTTAAGGTTATTAGGGTCAGGATTAGAATAGAGAACATTTAAGGATAGTGTTAGGGTTAGAGTTAGGTTTAGGGTTAGGTTTCGTAGAATTGAGGGTTAGGGTTAGGGTTTGTGTTAGGGATAGAATCAAGCGCATTTTTAGCGTCAGGAGTTAGGTCAGCGTTAGGGTTAGAGTGCATATAGAGATAAGGATAGGAGTAGGGTTGGGATTAGGGTTAGGGTTTGTGGTGGTAGAATCGAGGTTTAGGGTTAGGCTTAGGGTCAGGATTGCCTTTAGGGTTAGAGTCGAGTGCATTTAGGGTTAGGCTTAGTGTTGAGATTGACCATTTAGTGTTAGGGTTATAATCGAGCACATTAGGGTCAGAGTTATGGTTAGAATCCAGTGCATTTAGGGTTAGGATTAGGGTTAGGGTTAGGGTTATGTTCAGGGTGAGGGTTAGAATCGAGTGCATTTAAGGATAGTGTTAGGGTTAGACTTAGGTATAGGGTTAGCTTTCGTCGAATCGAGGGTCAGTGTTAGGGTGAGGGTTAGGGTTAGGATTAATTTTAGGCTCAGGAGCATTTTTAGCGTTAGGGTTGGGGTTAGGGTCAGGGTTTGAGTGCATTTAGGGGTAGGGGAGGAGTTGGGTTAGGATTCGGGTTAGGGTTTGTGTTGGTAGAATCGAGGTTTTGGGTTAGTCTTAGGGTCAGGAGAGCATTTTGGGTCATAATTCAGAGCATTTGGGCTTAGGGTTAGTGTTGAAATTGATGATTTAGTTATAGCGTTAGAATCAGGGACATTTAGGGATAGAGTTATGATTAGAATTCAGTGCATTTAGGGTTAGGGTTAGGGATAGGTTTAGGGTCAGGGTTAGAATCGAGAGCATTTAAGGATAGTGCTAGGGTTAGACTTAGGATTAGGGTTAGCTTTCGTAGAATCGAGGGTTAGGCTTGGGGTTAGGCTTAGGGTGAGGGTTAGGGTTAGAATCAAGCACAGTTTTAGTGTTAGCGTTAGGGTGAGGGTTAGGGTTAAAGTGCTTTTAGGGCTAGTGGATGGGATAGGGTTAGAATAGGTGTTAAGGTTTGTGTTGGTAGATCGAGGTTTAGGTTTAGGCTTAGGGTCAGGATTGCATTTTGGATCAGAATCGAGTGTATTTAGGCTTTGCGTTAGTGTTCAAATTGACGATTTAGTGCGAGGGTTTGAATCGAGCACATTTAGGGTTAGAGTTATGCTTAGAATTCAGTGCATTTAGGGTTATCGTTAGGGTTAGGGTTAGGTTGAGGGTCAGGGTTAAAATCGAGAGCATTTAAGGATAGTGCTAGGGTTAGAGTTAGGTATAGCGTTCTCTTTCGTAGAGTGGAGCGTTAGGCTTAAGGTTAGGCTGAGGGTTTGGGTTAGGGTTAGAATCAGGCACATTTTTAGTGGTCTGCTTTTCATCAGGGTATGGCTTAGAGTGCATTTAGGGGTAGGCGTAGGAGTAGGATTAGCATTAGGGTTAAGGTTTGTGTTGGTAGAATCAAGGTTTAGGGTTAGGCTTAGGGTCAGGAATGGATTTTGGGTTAGAGTCGAGTGCATTTAGGGTTAGGGATAGTGTTGAAATTGACGATTTAGTGTTTGGTTAGAATCGAGCACATTTAGGGTTAGAGTTTTGGTTAGAATTCGTTAGGGTTAGCGTTAGTGTAAGGGGTAGGGGTAGGGTTAGAGTGCATTTAGGGGTAGGGGTAGGGGTAGGGTTAGGATTAGGGTTAGGGTTTGTGTTGGTAGAATCGAAGTTTAGGGTTAGGCGTAGGTTGAGGATTGCCTTTTGGGTTACAACTGAGTGCATTTAGAGTTAGGGTTAGTGTTGAGATTGACGATTTAGTGTTAGACTTAGAATCGACCACATTAGGGTTAGAGTTATGGTTAGAATCCACTATATTTAAGCTTAGGGTTAGGGTTAAGTTTATTAGGGTCAGGATTAGAATCGAGAGCATTTCAGGATAGTGTTAGGGTTAGAGTTAGGTTTAGGGTTAGGTTTCGTAGAATTGAGTGTTAAGGTTAGGGTTAGGGTTAGGGATAGAATCAAGCGCATTTTTAGCGTCAGGAGTTAGGGCAGGGTTAGGGTTAGAGTGCATATAGAGATAGGGAGAGGAGTAGGGTTGGGATTAGGGTTAGGGTTTGTGTTGGTAGAATCGAGGTTTAGGGTTAGGCTTAGGGTCAGGATTGCCTTTGCGTTACAACTGAGTGCATTTAAAGTTAGGGTTAGTGTTGAGATTGACGATTTAGTGTTAGACTTAGAATCCAGCACATTAGGGTTAGAGTTATGGTTAGAATCCACTATATTTAAGCTTAGGGTTAGGGTTAAGGTTATTAGGGTCAGGATTAGAATCGAGAACATTTCAGGATAGTGTTAGGGTTAGAGTTAGGTTTAGGGTTAGGTTTCGTAGAATTGAGGGTTAGGGTTAGAGTTTGTGTTAGGGATAGAATCAAGCGCATTTTTAGCGTCAGGAGTTAGGTCAGCGTTAGGGTTAGAGTGCATATAGAGATAGGGATAGGAGTAGGGTTGGGATTAGGGTTAGGGTTTGTAGTGGTAGAATCGAGGTTTAGGGTTAGGCTTAGGGTCAGGAATGGCTTTTGGGTTAGAGTCGAGTGCATTTAGGGTTAGGGATAATGTTGAAATTGTCGATTAAGTGTTTGGGTTAGAATCGAGCACATTTAGGGTTAGAGTTTTGGTTAGAATTCCTTAGGGTTAGTGTAAGGGGTAGGGGTAGGGTTAGAGTGCATTTAGGGATAGGGGTAGGGGTAGGGTTAGGATTAGGGTTAGGGTTTGTTGGTAGAATCGAAGTTTATGGTTAGGCGTAGGGTGAGGATTGCCTTTTGGGTTACAACTGAGTGCATTTAGAGTTAGGGTTAGTGTTGAGATTGACAATTTAGTGTTAGACTTAGAATCGAGCACATATGGGTTAGACTTATGGTTAGAATACACTATATTTAAGCTTAGGGTTAGGGTTAGGGTTATTAGGGTCAGGATTAGAATCGAGAGCATTTCAGGATAGTGTTAGGGTTAGAGTTAGGTTTAGGGTTAGGTTTCGTAGAATTGAGGGTTAGGGTTAGGGTTAGGGTTAGGGATAGAATCAAGCGCATTTTTAGTGTTAGGGGTTGGGTCAGGGTTAGGGTTGGAGTGCATACAGAGGTAGGGATAGGAGTAGGGTTGGGATTAGGATTAGGGTTTGTGTTGGTAGAATCGAGGTTTAGTGTTAGGCTTAGGGTCAGGATTTACTTTAGGGTTAGAGTCGAGTGCATTTAGGGTTAGGCTTAGTGTTGAGATTGACGATTTAGTGTTAGGGTTATAATCGAGCACATTAGGGTTAGAGTTATGGTTGGAATCCAGTGCATTTAGGGTTAGCATTAGGGACAGGGTTTGGTTTATGTTTAGGGTGAGAGTTAGAATCGAGGGCATTTAAGGATAGTGTTAGGGTTAGAGTTAGGTATAGGGTTAGCTTTCGTCGAATCGAGGGTCAGTGTTAGGGTGAGGGTTAGGGTTAGGATTAGGGTTAGAATCATCAGCATTTTTAGCGTTAGGGTTGGGGTTAGGGTCAGGGTTTGAGTACATTTAGGGGTAGGGGAGGAGTTGGGTTAGGATTCGGGTTAGGGTGGTAGGCTCGAGGTTTTGGGTTAGGCTTAGGGTCAGGAGAGCATTTTGGGTCATAATTCAGAGCATTTGGGCTTAGGGTTCGTGTTGAAATTGATTGTTTAGTTAAAGCGTTAGAATCAGGCACATTTAGGGATAGAGTTATGATTAGAATTCAGTGCATTTAGGGTTAGGGTTAGGGTTAGGTTTAGGGTCAGGGTTAGAATCGAGAGCATTTAAGGATAGTGCTAGGGTTAGACTTAGGTTTAGGGTTAGCTTTCGTAGAATCGAGGGTTAGGCTTAGGGTTAGGCTTAGGGTGAGGGTGAGGGTTAGAATCAAGCACAGTTTTAGTGTTAGCGTTAGGGAGAGGGTTAGGGTTAAAGTGCTTTTAGGGCTAGTGGATGGGATAGGGTTAGGATAGGTGTTAAGGTTTGTGTTGGTAGATCGAGGTTTAGGTTTAGGCTTAGGGCCAGCACTGCATTTTGGATCAGAATCGAGTGTATTTAGGCTTTGGGTTAGTGTTCAAATTGAGGATTTAGTGTTAGGGTTTGAATCGAGCACATTTAGGGTTAGAGTTATGCTTAGAATTCAGTGCATTTAGGGTTAGCATTAGGGTTAGGGTTAGGTTGAGGTTCAGGGTTAAAATCGAGAGCATTTAAGGATAGTACTAGGGTTAGAGTTAGGTTTAGCGTTCTCTTTCGTAGAGTGGAGGGTTAGGGTTAAGGTTAGGCTTAGGGTTAGGGTTAGGGTTAGAATCAGGCACATTTTTAGTGGTCTACATTTCATCAGGGTGTGGCTTAGAGTGCATTTAGGGGTAGGTGTAGGAGAAGGGTTAGTATTAGGGTTACGGTTTGTGTTGGTAGAATCGAGGTTTAGGGTTAGGCTTAGGGTCAGGAATGGATTTTAGGTTAGAGTCGAGTGTATTTAGGGTCAGGGATAGTGTTGAAATTGTCGATTAAGTGTTTGGGTTAGAATCGAGCACATTTGGGGTTAGAGTTTTGGTTAGAATTCCTTAGGGTTAGTGCAAGGGGTAGGGGTAGGGTTAGAGTGCATTTAGGGGTAGGGGTAGGGGTAGGGTTAGGATTAGGGTTAGGGTTTGTGTTGGTAGAATCGAAGTTTAGAGTTAGGCGTAGGTTGAGGATTGCCTTTTGGGTTACAACTGAGTGCATTTAGAGTTAGGGTTAGTGTTGAGATTGACGATTTAGTGTTAGACTTAGAATCGAGGACATTAGGGTTAGAGTTATGGTTAGAATCCACTATATTTCAGCTTAGGGTTAGGGTTAGGGTTATTAAGGTCAGGATTAGAATCGAGAGCATTTCAGGATAGTGTTAGGGTTAGAGTTAGGTTTAGGGTTAGGTTTCGTAGAATTGAGGGTTAGGGTTAGGGTTAGGGTTAGGGATAGAATCAAGCGCATTTTTAGCGTCAGGAGTTAGGGCAGGGTTAGGGTTAGAGTGCATATAGAGATAGGGATAGGAGTAGGGTTGGGATTAGCGTTAGGGTTTGTGTTGGTAGAATCGAGGTTTAGGGTTAGGCTTAGGGTCAGCATTGCCTTTAGGGTTAGAGTCGAGTGCATTTAAGGTTAGGCTTAGTGTTGAGATTGACGATTTAGTGTTAGGGTTATAATCGAGCACATTAGGGTTAGAGTTATGGTTGGAATCCAGTGCATTTAGGGTTAGCATTAGGGATAGGGTTTGGTTTATGTTTAGGGTGAGGGTTAGAATCGAGTGCATTTAAGGATAGTGTTAGGGTTAGAGTTAGGTATAGGGTTAGCTTTCGTCGAATCGAGGGTCAGTGTTAGGGTGAGGGTTAGGGTTAGGATTAGGGTTAGAATCAGGAGCATTTTTAGCGTTAGGGTTGGGGTTAGGGTCAGGGTTTGAGTGCATTTAGGGGTAGGGGAGGAGTTGGGTTAGGATTAGGGTTAGGGTTTGTGTTGGTAGAATCGAGGTTTTCGGTTAGGCTTAGGGTCAGGAGAGCATTTTGGGTCATAATTCAGAGCATTTGGGGTTAGGGTTCGTGTTGAAATTGATTATTTAGTTATAGCGTTAGAATCAGGCACATTTAGAGATAGAGTTATGATTAGAATTCAGTGCATTTAGGGTTATGGTTAGGGTTAGATTTAGTGTCAGGGTTAGAATCGAGAGGATTTAAGGATAGTGCTAGGGTTAGAGTTAGGTTTCGGGTTAGCTTTCGTAGAATCGAGGGTTAGGCTTGGGGTTAGGCTTAGGGTGAGGTTTAGGGTTAGAATCAAGCACAGTTTTAGTGTTAGCGTTAGGGTGAGGGTTAGGGTTAAAGTGCTTTTAGGGCTAGTGGATGGGATAGGGTTAGAATAGGTGTTAAGGTTTGTGTTGGTAGAATCGACGTTTAGGTTTAGGCTTAGGGTCAGGATTGCATTTTGGATCAGAATCGAGTGTATTTAGGCTTTGCGTTAGTGTTCAAATTGACGATTTAGTGTTAAGGTTTGAATCGAGCACATTTAGTGTTAGAGTTATGCTTAGAATTCAGTGCATTTAGGGTTAGCGTTAGGGTTAGGGTTAGGTTCAGGGTCAGGGTTAAAATAGAGAGCATTTAAGGATAGTGCGAGAGTTAGAGTTAGGTTTAGCGTTCGCTTTCGCAGAATCGAGGGTTAGGCTTAAGGTTAGGCTTAGGGTTAGGGTTAGGGTTAGAATCAGGCACATTTTTAGTGGTCTGCTTTTCATCAGGGTATGGCTCAGAGTGCCTTTAGGGGTAGGCGTAGGAGTAGGGTTAGTATTAGGGTTAAGGTTTGTGTTGGTAGAATCGAGGTTTAGGGTTAGGCTTAAGGTCAGGATTGCCTTTTGGGTTAGAGTCGAGTGCATTTAGGGTTAGGCTTAGTGTTGAGATTCACGATTTAGTGTTAGGGTTGTAATCGAGCACATTAGGGTTAGAGTTATGGTTAGAATCCAGTGCATTTAGGGTTAGCATTAGGGATAGGGTTAGGTTTGTGTTTAGGGTGAGGGTTAGAATCGAGTGCATTTAAGGATAGTGTTAGGGTTAGAGTTAGGTATAGGGTTAGCTTTCGTCGAATCGAGGGTCAGTGTTAGGGTGAGGGTTAGGGTTAGAATTAGGGTTAGAATCAGGAGCATTTTTAGCGTTAGGGTTGGGGTTAGGGTCAGGGTTTGATTGCATTTAGGGGTAGGGGAGGAGTTGGGTTAGGATTCGGGTTAGGGTTTGTGTTGGTAGAATCGAGGTTTTGGGTTAGGCTTAGGGTCAGGAGAGCATTTTGGGTCATAATTCAGAGCATTTGGGCTTAGGGTTCGTGTTGAAATTGATGATTTAGTTATAGCGTTAGAATCAGGCACATTTAGGGATAGAGTTATGATTAGAATTCAGTGCATTTAGGGTTAGGGTTAGGGTTAGGGTTAGGTTTAGGGTCAGGGTTAAAATCGAGAGCATTTAAGGATACTGCTAGGATTAGACTTAGGTTTAGCTTTCTCTTTCGTTGCATCGAGGGTTAGGCTTAAGGTTAGGCTTAGCCTTACGGTTAGGGTTAGAATCAGGCGCATTTTTAGTGTTCTGCTTTTCGTTGGGATACGGCTTAGAGTGCATTTAGGGGTAGGGGTAGGAGTAGGGTTAGGATGAGGGTTAAGGTTTGTGTTGGTAGAATCGAGGTTTAGGGTTAGGCTTAGGGTCAGGATTGCCTTTAGGGTTAGAGTCGAATGCATTTAGGGTTAGGCTTAGTGTTGAGATTGACGATTTAGTGTTAGGGTTATAATCGAGCACATTAGGGTTAGAGTTATGGTTGGAATCCAGTGCATTTAGGGTTAGCATTAGGGATAGGGTTTGGTTTATGTTTAGGGTGAGGGTTAGAATCGAGTGCATTTAAGGATAGTGTTAGGGTTAGAGTTAGGTATAGGGTTAGCTTTCGTCGAATCGAGGGTCAGTGTTAGGGTGAGGGTTAGGGTTAGGATTAGGGTTAGAATCAGGAGCATTTTTAGCGTTAGGGTTGGGGTTATTGTCAGGGTTTGGGTGCATTTAGGGGTAGGGGAGGAGTTGGGTTAGGATTCGGGTTAGGGTTTGTGTTGGTAGAATCGAGGTTTTGCGTTAGGCTTACGGTCAGGAGAGCATTTTGGGTCATAATTCAGAGCATTTGGGGTTAGGGTTCGTGTTGAAATTTATTATTTAGTTATAGCTTTAGAATCAGGCACATTTAGGGATAGAGTTATGATTAGAATTCAGTGCATTTAGGGTTAGGGTTAGGGTTAGATTTAGTGTCAGGGTTAGAATCGAGAGGATTTAAGGATAGTGCTAGGGTTAGAGTTAGGTTTAGGGTTAGCTTTCGTAGAATCGAGGGTTAGGCTTGGGGTTAGGCTTAGGGTGAGGTTTAGGGTTAGAATCAAGCACAGTTTTAGTGTTAGCGTTAGGGTGAGGGTTAGGGTTAAAGTGCTTTTAGGGCTAGTGGATGGGATAGGGTTAGAATAGGTGTTAAGGTTTGTGTTGGTAGAACCGAGGTTTAGGGTTAGGCTTAGGGTCAGGATTGCATTTTGGATCAGAATCGAGTGTATTTAGGCTTTGCGTTAGTGTTCAAATTGACGATTTAGTGTTAGGGTTTGAATCGAGCACATTTAGGGTTAGAGTTATGGTTAGAATCCAGTGCATTTAGGGTTAGGATTAGGGTTAGGGTTAGGGTTATGTTCAGGGTGAGGGTTAGAATCGAGTGCATTTAAGGATAGTGTTAGGGTTAGAGTTAGGTATAGGGTTAGCTTTCGTCGAATCGAGGGTCAGTATAAGGGTGAGGGTTAGGGTTAGGATTAGGGTTAGAATCAGGAGCATATTTAGCGTTAGGGTTGGGGTTAGGGTCAGGGTTTGAGTGCATTTAGGGGTAGGGGAGGAGTTGGGTTAGGATTCGGGTTAGGGTTTGTGTTGGTAGAATCGAGGTTTTGGGTTAGGCTTAGGGTCAGGAGAGCATTTTGGGTCATAATTCAGAGCATTTGGGCTTAGGGTTAGTGTTGCAATTGATGATTTCGTTATAGCGTTCGAATCAGGCACATTTAGGGATAGAGTTATGATTAGAATTCAGTGCATTTAGGGTTAGGGTTAGGGTTAGGATTAGGTTTAGCGTCAGGGATAGAATCGAGAGCATTTAAGGATAGTGCTAGGGTTAGAGTTAGGTTTAGGGTTAGCTTTCGTAGAATCGAGGGTTAGGCTTGGGGTTAGGCTTAGGGTGAGGGTTAGGGTTAGAATCAAGCACAGTTTTAGTGTTAGCGTTAGGGTGAGGGTTAGGGTTAAAGTGCTTTTAGGGCTAGTGGATGGGATAGGGTTAGAATAGGTGTTAAGGTTTGTGTTGGTACATCGAGGTTTAGGTTTAGGCTTAGGGTCAGGATTGCATTTTGGATCAAAATCGAGTGTATTTAGGCTTTGCGTTAGTGTTCAAATTGACGATTTAGTGTTAGGGTTTGAATCGAGCACATTTAGTGTTAGAGTTATGCTTAGAATTCAGTGCATTTAGGGTTAGCGTTAGGGTTAGGGTTAGGTTCAGGGTCACGGTTAAAATAGAGAGCATTTAAGGATAGTGCGAGGGTTAGAGTTAGGTTTAGCGTTCGCTTTCGTAGAATCGAGGGTTAGGCTTAAGGTTAGGCTTAGGGTTAGGGTTAGGGTTAGAATCAGGCACATTTTTAGTGGTCTGCTTTTCATCAGGGTATGGCTCAGAGTGCCTTTAGGGGTAGGCGTAGGAGTAGGGTTAGTATTAGGGTTAAGGTTTGTGTTGGTAGAATCGAGGTTTAGGGTTAGGCTTAAGGTCAGGATTGCCTTTTGGGTTAGAGTCGAGTGCATTTAGGGTTAGGCTTAGTGTTGAGATTCACGATTTAGTGTTAGGGTTGTAATCGAGCACATTAGGGTTAGAGTTATGGTTAGAATCCAGTGCATTTAGGGTTAGCATTAGGGATAGGGTTAGGTTTGTGTTTAGGGTGAGGGTTAGAATCGAGTGCATTTAAGGATAGTGTTAGGGTTAGAGTTAGGTATAGGGTTAGCTTTCGTCGAATCGAGGGTCAGTGTTAGGGTGAGGGTTAGGGTTAGAATTAGGGTTAGAATCAGGAGCATTTTTAGCGTTAGGGTTGGGTTTAGGGTCAGGGTTTAAGTGCATTTAGGGGTAGGGGAGGAGTTGGGTTAGGATTCGGGTTAGGGTTTGTGTTGGTAGAATCGAGGTTTTGGGTTAGGCTTAGGGTCAGGAGAGCATTTTGGGTCATAATTCAGAGCATTTGGGCTTAGGGTTCGTGTTGAAATTGATGATTTAGTTATAGCGTTAGAATCAGGCACATTTAGGGATAGAGTTATGATTAGAATTCAGTGCATTTAGGGTTAGGGTTAGGGTTAGGGTTAGGTTTAGGGTCAGGGTTAAAATCGAGAGCATTTAAGGATACTGCTAGGATTAGACTTAGGTTTAGCTTTCTCTTTCGTTGCATCGAGGGTTAGGCTTAAGGTTAGGCTTAGCCTTACGGTTAGGGTTAGAATCAGGCGCATTTTTAGTGTTCTGCTTTTCGTTGGGATACGGCTTAGAGTGGATTTAGGGGTAGGGGTAGGAGTAGGGTTAGGATGAGGGTTAAGGTTTGTGTTGGTAGAATCGAGGTTTAGGGTTAGGCTTAGGGTCAGGATTGCCTTTAGGGTTAGAGTCGAATTCATTTAGGGTTAGGCTTAGTGTTGAGATTGACGATTTAGTGTTAGGGTTATAATCGAGCACATTAGGGTTAGAGTTATGGTTGGAATCCAGTGCATTTAGGGTTAGCATTAGGGATAGGGTTTGGTTTATGTTTAGGGTGAGGGTTAGAATCGAGTGCATTTAAGGATAGTGTTAGGGTTAGAGTTAGGTATAGGGTTAGCTTTCGTCGAATCGAGGGTCAGTGTTAGGGTGAGGGTTAGGGTTAGGATTAGGGTTAGAATCAGGAGCATTTTTAGCGTTAGGGTTGGGGTTAGGGTCACGGTTTGAGTGCATTTAGGGGTAGGGGAGGAGTTGGGTTAGGATTCGGGTTAGGGTTTGTGTTGGTAGAATCGAGGTTTTGCGTTAGGCTTACGGTCAGGAGAGCATTTTGGGTCATAATTCAGAGCATTTGGGGTTAGGGTTCGTGTTGAAATTTATTATTTAGTTATAGTTTAGAATCAGGCACATTTAGGGATAGAGTTATGATTAGAATTCAGTGCATTTAGGGTTATGGTTAGGGTTAGATTTAGTGTCAGGGTTAGAATCGAGAGGATTTAAGGATAGTGCTAGGGTTAGAGTTAGGTTTAGGGTTAGCTTTCGTAGAATCGAGGGTTAGGCTTGGGGTTAGGCTTAGGGTGAGGTTTAGGGTTAGAATCAAGCACAGTTTTAGTGTTAGCGTTAGGGTGAGGGTTAGGGTTAAAGTGCTTTTAGGGCTAGTGGATGGGATAGGGTTAGAATAGGTGTTAAGGTTTGTGTTGGTAGAACCGAGGTTTAGGGTTAGGCTTAGGGTCAGGATTGCATTTTGGATCAGAATCGAGTGTATTTAGGCTTTGCGTTAGTGTTCAAATTGACGATTTAGTGTTAGGGTTTGAATCGAGCACATTTAGGGTTAGAGTTATGGTTAGAATCCAGTGCATTTAGGGTTAGGATTAGGGTTAGGGTTAGGGTTATGTTCAGGGTGAGGGTTAGAATCGAGTGCATTTAAGGATAGTGTTAGGGTTAGAGTTAGGTATAGGGTTAGCTTTCGTAGAATCGAGGGTCAGTGTAAGGGTGAGGGTTAGGGTTAGGATTAGGGTTAGAATCAGGAGCATATTTAGCGTTAGGGTTGGGGTTAGGGTCAGGGTTTGAGTGCATTTAGGGGTAGGGGAGGAGTTGGGTTAGGATTCGGGTTAGGGTTTGTGTTGGTAGAATCGAGGTTTTGGGTTAGGCTTAGGGTCAGGAGAGCATTTTGGGTCATAATTCAGAGCATTTGGGCTTAGGGTTAGTGTTGCAATTGATGATTTCGTTATAGCGTTCGAATCAGGCACATTTAGGGATAGAGTTATGATTAGAATTCAGTGCATTTAGGGTTAGGGTTAGGGTTAGGGTTAGGTTTAGGGTCAGGGTTAGAATCGAGAGCATTTAAGGATAGTGCTAGGGTTAGAGTTAGGTTTAGGGTTAGCTTTCGTAGAATCGAGGGTTAGGCTTGGGGTTAGGCTTAGGGTGAGGGTTAGGGTTAGAATCAAGCACAGTTTTAGTGTTAGCGTTAGGGTGAGGGTTAGGGTTAAAGTGCTTTTAGGGCTAGTGGATGGGATATGGTTAGAATAGGTGTTAAGGTTTGTGTTGGTACATCGAGGTTTAGGTTTAGGCTTAGGGTCAGGATTGCATTTTGGATCAAAATCGAGTGTATTTAGGCTTTGCGTTAGTGTTCAAATTGACGATTTAGTGTTAGGGTTTGAATCGAGCACATTTAGTGTTAGAGTTATGCTTAGAATTCAGTGCATTTAGGGTTAGCGTTAGGGTTAGGGTTAGGTTCAGGGTCAGGGTTAAAATAGAGAGCATTTAAGGATAGTGCGAGGGTTAGAGTTAGGTTTAGCGTTCGCTTTCGTAGAATCGAGGGTTAGGCTTAAGGTTAGGCTTAGGGTTAGGGTTAGGGTTAGAATCAGGCACATTTTTAGTGGTCTGCTTTTCATCAGGGTATGGCTCAGAGTGCCTTTAGGGGTAGGAGTAGGAGTAGGGTTAGTATTAGGGTTAAGGTTTGTGTTGGTAGAATCGAGGTTTAGGGTTAGGCTTAAGGTCAGGATTGCCTTTTGGGTTAGAGTCGAGTGCATTTAGGGTTAGGCTTAGTGTTGAGATTCACGATTTAGTGTTAGGGTTGTAATCGAGCACATTAGGGTTAGAGTTATGGTTAGAATCCAGTGCATTTAGGGTTAGCATTAGGGATAGGGTTAGGTTTATGTTTAGGGTGAGGGTTAGAATCGAGTGAATTTAAGGATAGTGTTAGGGTTAGAGTTAGGTATAGGGTTAGCTTTCGTCAAATCGAGGGTCAGTGTTAGGGTGAGGGTTAGGGTTAGGATTAGGGTTAGAATCAGGAGCATTTTTAGCGTTAGGGTTGGAGTTAGGGTCAGGGTTTGAGTGCATTTAGGGGTAGGGGAGGAGTTGGGTTAGGATTCGGGTTAGGGTTTGTGTTGGTAGAATCGAGGTTTTGGGTTAGGCTTAGGGTCAGGAGAGCATTTTGGGTCATAATTCAGAGCATTTGGGCTTAGGGTTCGTGTTGAAATTGATGATTTAGTTATAGCGTTAGAATCAGGCACATTTAGGGATAGAGTTATGATTAGAATTCAGTGCATTTAGGGTTAGGGTTAGGGTTAGGGTTAGGTTTAGGGTCAGGGTTAAAATCGAGAGCATTTAAGGATACTGCTAGGATTAGACTTAGGTTTAGCGTTCTCTTTCGTTGCATCGAGGGTTAGGCTTAAGGTTAGGATTAGCCTTACGGTTAGGGTTAGAATCAGGCGCATTTTTAGTGTTCTGCTTTTCGTTAGGGTACGGCTTAGAGTGCATTTAGGGGTAGGGGTAGGAGTAGGGTTAGCATGAGGGTTAAGGTTTGTGTTGGTAGAATCGAGGTTTAGGGTTAGGCTTAGGGTCAGGATTGCCTTTAGGGTTAGAGTCGAGTGCATTTAGGGTTAGGGATAGTGTTGAAATTGACGATTTAGTGTTTGGGTAGAATCGAGCACATTTAGGGTTAGAGTTTTGGTTAGAATTCGTTAGGGCTAGGGTTAGTGTAAGGGGTAGGGGTAGGGTTAGAGTGCATTTAGGGGTAGTGTTAGGGGCAGGGTTAGGATTAGGGTTAGGGTTTGTGTTGGTAGAATCGAAGTTTAGGGTTAGGCTTAGGGTCATCATTGCCTTTTGGGTTAGAATCGAGTGCATTTAGGGTTAGGGTTAGCGTTGAAATTGACGATTTAAAGTTAGTGTTAGAATCAAGCACATTAGGATTTGAGTTATGGTTAGAATCCAGTGCCTTTAGGGTTAGGATTAGGTTAGGGTTAGGGTTATGTTTAGGGTGAGGGTTAGAATCGAGTGCATTTAAGGATAGTGTTAGGGTTAGAGTTAGTTATAGGGTTAGCCTTCGTAGAATCGAGGGTTAGTGTTAGGGTTAGGGTTAGGGTTAGGATTAGGGTTAGAATCAAGCGCATTTTTAGTGTTAGGTTTGGGGTTAGGGTTAGGGTTTGAGTGCATTTAGGGGTAGGTGAGGAGTTGCGTTAGGTTCGGGTTAGGGTTTGTGTTGGTAGAATCGAGGTTTTGGGTTAGGCTTTGGTCCAGAGAGCATATTCGGTCATAATTCAGAGCATTTAGGCTTAGGGTTAGTGTTGAAATTGATGATTTGGTTTTAGCGTTAGAATCAAGCGCATTTAGGGATAGAGTTATGGTTAGAATTCAGTGCATTAAGGGTTAGGGTTAGGGGTAGGGGTAGGGTAAGAGTTATTAGGGTCAGGATTTGAATCGAGAGTATTTAAGGATCCTGTTAGTGTTAGAGTTAGGTTTAGGGGTGAGGTTTCGTAGAATCGAGGGTTAGGGTTAGGGTTCGGGTTCTGTTTAGAATCAAGCGCATTTTTAGTATTAGTGTTGGGGCAGGCTTACGATTAGAGTGCATTTAGGGGTAGAGGTAGGAGTAGGGTTAGGATTAGGGTTACGGTTTGTGGTGGTAGAATGGAGGTTTGGGGTTAGGCGTAGGGTCTGGATTGCATTTTGGGTTAGAATCGAGTGCATTCCGGCTTAGAGTTAGTGATGAGGTTGACGATTTAGTGTTAGGGTTAGAATCGAGCACATTTAGGGTTAGAGTTATGGTTACAATTCGTTAGGGTTAGGGTTAGGGTTAGGGGTAGGGTAGGGGTTAGAATCACACGCCTTTTCAGTGTTAGGGTTAGGGTTAGTGTTAGGGTTAAGAGTGCATTTAGAGGTAGGGGTAGCGATAGGATTAGGATTAGGGTTAGGGTTTGTGTTGGTAGACTCGAGGTTTTGGGTGAGGCTTAGGGTAAGGAGAGCATTTTGGGTCATAATTCAGAGCATATAGGCTTAGGGTTAGTGTTGAAATTGATGATTTAGTTTTAGCGTTAGAACCAAGCACATTTAGGTATAGAGGTATGATTAGAATTCAGTGCATTTAGGGTTAGGGTCAAGGTTAGGGTTAGGTTTAGGGTCAGGGTTAGAATCGAGAGTATTAAGGATAGTGCTAGAGTTAGAGTTAGGTTCAAGGTTAGGTTTCGTAGAATTGAGGGTTAGCGTTAGCGTTAGGGTCAGGATTGCCTTTTGCGCTAGAATGGAGTGCATTTAGGGTTAGCGTTAGTGTTGAGATTGAGGATTTAGTGTTAGGGTTATAATCGAGCACATTAGGGTTAGAGTTATGGTTAGAATCCACTGCATTTAGGCTTAGGGTAAGGGTTAGGGTTATTAGGGTCAGGATTAGAATCGAGAGCATTTAAGGATAGTGCTAGGGTTAGAGTTAGGTTTAGGGTTAGCTTTCGTAGAAGCGAGGGTTAGTCTTAGGGTTAGGCTTAGGGTGAGGGTTAGGGTTAGAATCAAGCACAGTTTTAGTGTTAGCGTTAGGGTGAGGGTTAGGGTTAAAGTGCTTTTATGGCTACTGGTAGGGTTAGGGTTAGGATTAGGGTTAAGGTTTGTGTTGGTAGATTCGAGGTTTAGGTTTAGGCTTAGGGTCAGGATTGCATTTTGGATCAGAATCGAGTGTATTTAGGCTTTGGCTTAGTGTTCAAATTGATGATTTAATGTTGGGGTTTGAATCGAGCACATTTAGGGTTAGAGTTCTGGTTAGAATTCGTTAGGGTTACGGTTAGTGTTAGGGGTAGGGGTAGGGTTAGAGTGCATTGAGGGGCAGGGGTAGGGGTATGGTTAAGATTATGGTTAGGGTTTGTGTGGGTAGAATCGAGGTTTAGGGTTAGGCTTAGGGTCAGGATTGCCTTTTGGGTTAGAATCGAGTGCATTTAGGGTTAGGGTTAGTGTTGAGATTGACGATTTAGTGTTAGGCTTAGAATCGAGAACATTTAGGGTTAGAGTTATGGTTAGAATTCGCTAGGGTTAGGGTTAGGGTTAGGGGTAGCGGTAGGCTTAGAGTGCATATACAGTTAGGGATAGAAGTAGGGTTAGGATTAGTGTTAAGGTTTGTGTGGGTAGAATCGAGGTTTAGGTTTAAGCTTAGGGTCAGGATTGCATTTTGGATCATAATCGAGTGTATTTAAGCTTTGGCTTAGTGTTCAAATTGACGATTCAGTGTTAGGGTTTGAATCGAGCACATTTAGGGTTAGAGTTATGGTTAGAATTCAGTGCCTTTAGGGTTAGGGTTAGGGTTAGTGTTAGGGTTAGGGTCAGGGTTAAAATCGAGAGCATTTAAGGGTAGTGCTAGGGTTGGAGTTAGGTTTAGCGTTCGCTTTCGTAGAATCGAAGGTTAGGCTTAAGGTTAGGCTTAAGGTTAGGGTTAGAGTTAGAATCAGGCGCATTTTTAGTGTTCTGGTTTTCGTTATGGTATGGCTTAGAGTGCATTAGGGGTAGGGGTAGGAGTAGGGTTAAGGTTTGTCTTGGTAGCATCGAGGTTTAGGGTTAGGCTTAGGGTCAAAAATGGCTTTTGGGTTAGGATCCAGTGCATTTAGGCTTAGGGATGGTGTTGAAATTGACGATTTAGTGTTAGGGTTAAAATCGAGCACATTTAGGGTTAGAGTTTTGGTTAGAATTCCTTAGGGTTAGGGTTAGTGTTAGGGGTAGGGGTAGAGTTAGAGTGCATTGAGGGGTAAGGGTAGGGGTAGAATTAGGATTAGGGTTAGGGTTTGTGTGGGTAGAATCGACGTTTAGGTTTAGGCTTAGTGTCAGGATTGCCTTTTGGGTTAGAATCGAGTGCATTTCGGTTAGGGTTAGTGTTGAGATTGACGATTTAGTGTTACGCTTAGAATTGAGAACATTTAGGGTTAGAGTTTTGGTTAGAATTCGCTAGGGTTAGGGTTAGGGGTAGGGGTAGGGGTGGGGTTAGAGTGTATACAGAGGTAGGGATAGGAGTAGGGTTAGGATTAGGGTTAAGGTTTGTGTGGGTAGAATCAAGGTTTAGGTTTAAGCTTAGGGTCAGGATTGCATTTTGGATCAGAATCGAGTGTATTTAGGCTTTGGCTTAGTGTTCAAGTTGAGGCATTTAGGGTTAGGGTTTGAATCGAGCACATTTAGGGTTAGAGTTATGGTTAGAATTTAGTGCTTTTAGGGTTAGGGTTAGGGTTAGTGTTAGGGTTAGGGTCAGGGTTAAAATCGAGAGCATTTAAGGATAGTGCTAGAGTTAGAGTTAGGTTTAGCGTTCGCTTTCGTAGAATCGAGGTTTAGGCTTATGGTAAGGCTTAGGGGTAGGGTTAGGGTTAGAATCAGGCGCATTTTTAGTGTTGTGGTTTTCGTCAGGGTATGGCTTAGAGTGTACTTAGTGGTAGGGCTATGAGTAGAGTTAGGATTAGGGTTAAGGTTTCTGTTGGTAGAATCGAGGTTTAGGTTTAGGCTTAGGGTCAGGAATGGCTTTTGGGTTAGAGTCGAGTGCATTCAGGGTTAGGGATAGTGTTGAAATTGACGATTTAGTGTTTGGTTGGAATCGAGCACATTTAGGGTTAGAGTTATGGTTAGAATCCACTATATTTAAGCTTAGGGTTAGGGTTAGGGTTATTAGGGTCAGGATTAAAATCGAGAGCATTTAAGGATAGTGTTAGGGTTAGAGTTAGGTTTAGGGTTAGGTTTCGTAGAATTGAGGGTTAGGGTTAGGGTTAGGGATAGAATCAAGCGCATTTTTAGTGTTAGGGGTTGGGTCAGGGTTAGAGTTAGAGGGCATATAGAAGTAGGGATAGGAGTAGGGTTGGGATTAGGGTTAGGGTTTGTGTTGGTAGAATCGAGGTTTAGGGTTAGGCTTAGGGTCAGGATTGCCTTTTGGGTGAGAGTCGAGTGCATTTAGGGTTAGGCTTAGTGGTGAGATTGACGATTTAGTGTTAGGGTTATAATCGAGCACATTATGGTTAGAGTTATGGTTAGAATCCAGTGCATTTAGGGTTAGGATTAGGGATAGGGTTAGGTTTATGTTTAGGGTGAGGGTTAGAATCGGGTGCATTTAAGGATCGTGTTAGGGTTAGAGTTAGGTATAGGGTTAGCTTTCGTAGAATCGAGGGTCAGTGTTAGGGTGAGGGTTAGGGTTAGGATGAAGGTTAGAGTCAGGAGCATTTTTAGCGTTAGGGTTGGGCTTAGGGTCAGGGTTTGAGTGCATTTAGGGGTAGGGGAGGAGTTGGGTTAGGATTAGGGTTAGGGTTTGTGTTGGTAGAATCGAGGTTTTGGGTTAGGCTTAGGGTCAGGAGAGCATTTTGGGTCATAATTCAGAGCATTTGGGCTCAGGGTTAGTGTTGAAATTGATGATATAGTTATAGCGTTAGAATCAGGCACATTTAGGGATAGAGTTATGATTAGAATTCAGTGCATTTAGGGTTAGGGTTAGGGTTAAGGTTAGATTTAGGGTCAGGGTTAGAATGGAGAGCATTAAGGATAGTGCTAGGGTTAGAGTTAGGTTTATGGTTAGCTTTTGTAGAATCGAGGGTTAGAATTTGGGTTAGGCTTAGGGTGAGGGTTAGGGTTAGAATCAAGCACAGTTTTAGTGTTAGCGTTAGGGTGAAGGTTAGGGTTAAAGTGCTTTTAGGGCTAGTGGTAGGGGTAGGGTTAGGATTAGGGTTAAGGTTTGTGTTGGTAGAATCGAGGTTTAGGTTTAGGCTTAGGGTCAGGATTGCATTTTGGATCAGAATCGAGTGTATTTTGGCTTTGGGTTAGTGGTCAAATTGACGATTTAGTGTTAGGGTTTGAATCGAGCACATTTAGGGTTAGAGTTATGGTTAGAATTCAGTGCATTTAGGGTTAAGGTTAAGGTTAGGGTTAGGTTTAGGGTCAGCGTTAGAATCGAGAGCATTAAGGATAGTGCTAGAGTTAGAGTTAGGTTTAGGATTAGGTTTCGTAGAATTGAGGGTTAGGGTTAGCGTTAGGGTCAGGATTGCCTTTTGCGTTAGAATCGAGTGCATTTAGGGTTAGCGTTAGTGTTGAGATTGACGATTTAGTGTTAGGGTTATAATCGAGCACATTAGGGTTAGAGTTATGGTTAGAATCCACTGCATTTAGGCTTAGGGTTAGGATTAGGGTTATTAGGGTCAGGATTAGAATCGAGAGCATTTAAGGATAGTGCTAGGGTTAGAGTTAGGTTTATGGTTAGCTTTTGTAGAATCGAGGGTTAGAATTTGGGTTAGGCTTAGGGTGAGGGTTAGGGTTAGAATCAAGCACAGTTTTAGTGTTAGCGTTAGGGTGAAGGTTAGGGTTAAAGTGCTTTTAGGGCTAGTGGTAGGGGTAGGGTTAGGATTAGGGTTAAGGTTTGTGTTGGTAGAATCGAGGTTTAGGTTTAGGCTTAGGGTCAGGATTGCATTTTGGATCAGAATCGAGTGTATTTTGGCTTTGGGTTAGTGGTCAAATTGACGATTTAGTGTTAGGGTTTGAATCGAGCACATTTAGGGTTAGAGTTATGGTTAGAATTCAGTGCATTTAGGGTTAAGGTTAAGGTTAGGGTTAGGTTGAGGGTCAGCGTTAGAATCGAGAGCATTAAGGATAGTGCTAGAGTTAGAGTTAGGTTTAGGATTAGGTTTCGTAGAATTGAGGGTTAGGGTTAGCGTTAGGGTCAGGATTGCCTTTTGCGTTAGAATCGAGTGCATTTAGGGTTAGCGTTAGTGTTGAGATTGACGATTTAGTGTTAGGGTTATAATCGAGCACATTAGGGTTAGAGTTATGGTTAGAATCCACTGCATTTAGGCTTAGGGTTAGGATTAGGGTTATTAGGGTCAGGATTAGAATCGAGAGCATTTAAGGATAGTGCTAGGGTTAGAGTTAGGTTTAGGGTTAGCTTTCGTAGAAGCGAGGGTTAGGCTTAGGGTTAGGCTTAGGGTGAGGGTTAGGGTTAGAATCAAGCACAGTTTTAGTGTTAGCGTTAGGGTGAGGCTTAGGGTTAAAGTGCTTTTAGGGCTACTGGTAGGGTTAGGGTTAGGATTAGGGTTAAGGTTTGTGTTGGTAGATTCGAGGTTTAGGTTTAGGCTTAGGGTCAGGATTGCATTTTGGATCAGAATCGAGTGTATTTAGGCTTTGGGTTAGTGTTCAAAATGATGATTTAATGTTGGGGTTTGAATCGAGCACATTAGGGTTAGAGTTCTGGTTAGAATTCGTTAGGGTTAGGGTTAGTGTGAGGGGTAGGGGTAGGGTTAGAGTGCATTGAGGGGTAGGGGTAGGGGTATGGTTAAGATTATGGTTAGGGTTTGTGTGGGTAGAATCGAGGTTTAGGGTTAGGCTTAGGGTCAGGATTGCCTTTTGGGTTAGAATCGAGTGCATTTAGGGTTAGGGTTAGTGTTGAGATTGACGATTTAGTGTTAGGCTTAGAATCGAGAACATTTAGGGTTAGAGTTATGGTTAGAATTCGCTAGGGTTAGGGTTAGGGTAAGGGTTAGGGGTAGGGTTAGAGTGGATATAGAGGTAGGGATAGGAGTAGGGTTAGGATTAGTGTTAAGGTTTGTGTGGGTAGAATCGAGGTTTAGGTTTAAGCTTAGGGTCTGGATTGCATTTTGGATCAGAATCGAGTGTATTTGGGCTTTGGCTTAGTGTTCAAATTGACGATTTAGTGTTAGGGTTTGAATCGAGCACATTTAGGGTTAGAGTTATGGTTAGAATTCAGTGCCTTTAGGGTTAGGGTTAGGGTTAGTGTTAGGGTTAGGGTCAGGGTTAAAATCGAGAGCATTTAAGGGTAGTGCTAGGGTTAGAGTTAGGTTTAGCGTTCGCTTTCGTAGAATCCAAGGTTAGGCTTAAGGTTAGGCTTAAGGTTAGGGTTAGAGTTAGAACCAGGCGCATTTTTATTGTTCTGGTTTTCGTTAGGGTATGGCTTAGAGTGCATTAGGGGTAGGGGTAGGAGTGGGGTTAGGATTAGGGTTAAGGTTTGTGTTGGTAGCATCGAGGTTTAGGGTTAGGCTTAGGGTCAGAAATGGCTTATGTGTTAGGATCCAGTGCATTTAGGCTTAGGGATGGTGTTGAAATTGACGATTTAGTGTTAGGGTTAGAATCGAGCACATTTAGGGTTAGAGTTTTGGTTAGAATTCCTTAGGGTTAGGGTTAGTGTTAGGGGTAGCGGTAGGGTTAGAGTGCATTGAGGGGTAAGGGTAGGGGTAGAATTAGGATTAGGGTTAGGGTTTGTGTGGGTAGAATCGAGGTTTAGGTTTAGGCTTAGGGTCAGGAATGGCTTTTGGGTTAGAGTCGAGTGCATTCAGGGTTAGGGATAGTGTTGAAATTGACGATTTAGTGTTTGGTTGGAATCGAGCACATTTAGGGTTAGAGTTATGATTAGAATCCACTATATTTAAGATTAGGGTTAGGGTTAGGGTTATTAGGGTCAGGATTAGAATCGAGAGCATTTAAGGATAGTGTTAGGGTTAGAGTTAGGTTTAGGGTTAGGGTTCGTAGAATTGAGGGTTAGGGTTAGGTTTAGGGATAGAATCAAGCGCATTTTTAGTGTTAGGGGTTGGGTCAGGGTTAGAGTTAGAGGGCATATAGAGGTAGGGATAGGAGTAGGGTTGGGATTAGGGTTAGGGTTTGTGTTGGTAGAATCGAGGTTTAGGGTTAGGCTTAGCGTCAGGATTGCCTTTTGGGTGAGAGTCGAGTTCATTTGGGTTAGGGTTAGTGTTGAGATTGACGATTTAGTGTTAGGCTTAGAAACGAGAGCATTTAGGGTTAGAGTTATGGTTAGAATTCTCTAGGGTTAGGGTTAGGGGTAGGGGTGGGGTTAAAGTGCATATAGAGGTAGGGATAGGAGTAGTGTTAGGATTAGGGTTCAGGTTTATGTGGGTAGAATCGAGGATTAGCTTTAAGCGTAGGGTCAGGATTGCATTTTGGATCAGAATCGAGTGTATTTAGGCTTTGGCTTAGTGTTCAAATTGAGGCATTTAGGGTTAGGGTTTGAATGGAGCACATTTAGGGATAGAGTTATGTTTAGAATTTAGTGCCTTTAGGGTTAGCGTTAGTGTTAGGGTTAGGTTTAGGGTAAGGGTTAAAATCGAGAGCATTTAAGGATAGTGCTAGGGTTAGACTTAGGTTTAGCGTTCGCTTTCGTAGCATCAAGGATTAGGCTAAAGTTAGGCTTAGGCTTAGGGTTAGGGTTAGAATAAGGCGCATTTTTAGTGTTCTGGTTCTCGTTAGGGTACGGCTTAGAGTGCATTTAGGGGCAGGCGTAGGAGTAGGATTAGGATTAGGGTTAAGGTTTGTGTTGGTAGAATCGAGGTTTAGGGTTAGGCTTAGGGTCAGGAATGGCTTTTGGGTAAGAGTCGAGTGCATTTAGGGTTAGGGATAGTGTTGAAATTGACGATTTAGTGTTTGGTTAGAATCGCGCACATTTAGGGTTAGAGGTTTGGTTAGAATTCCTTAGAGTTAGGGTTAGTGTAAGGGGTAAGGGTAGGGTTAGAGTGCATTTAGGGGTAGGGGTAGGGGTAGGGTTAGGATTAGGGTTAGGGTTTGTGTTGGTAGAATCGAAGTTTAGGGTTAGGCGTAGGGTGAGGATTGCCTTTTGGGGTACAACTGAGTGCATTTAGAGTTAGGGTTAGTGTTGAGATTGACGATTTAGTGTTAGACTTAGAATCGGGCACAGTAGGGTTAGAGTTATGGTTGGAATTCACTATATTTAAGTTTAGGGTTAGAGTTAGGGTTAGTACAGTCAGGATTAGAATCGAGAGCATTTAAGGATAATGTTAGGGTTAAAGTTAGATTTAGGGTTAGGTTTCGTAGAATTGAGGGTTAGGGTTAGGATTAGGGTTAGTGTTAGGGATAGAATCAAGCGCATTTTCAGTGTTAGGGGTTGGGTCAGGGTTAGGGTTAGAGTGCATACAGAGGTAGGGATAGGAGTAGGGTTGGGATTAGGGTTAGGGTTTGTGTTGGTAGAATCCAGGTTTAGGGTTGGGCTTAGGGTCAGGATTGCCTTTAGGGTTAGAGTGGAGTGCATTTAGTGTTAGGCTTAGTGTTGAGATTGACGATTTAGTGTTAGACTTAGAATCGGGCACAGTAGGGTTAGAGTTACGGTTAGAATCCACTATATTTAAGCTTAGGGTTAGGGTTAGGGTTAGTACGGTCAGGATTAGAATCGAGAGCATTTAAGGATAGTGTTAGGGTTAGAGTTAGGTTTAGGGTTAGGTTTCGTAGAATTGAGGGTTAGGGTTAGGATTAGGGTTAGTGTTAGGGATAGAATCAAGCGCATTTTCAGTGTTAGGGGTTGGGTCAGGGTTAGGGTTAGAGTGCATACAGAGGTAGGGATAGGAGTAGGGTTGGGATTAGGGTTAGTGTTTGTGTTGGTAGAATCGAGGTTTAGGGTTAGGCTTAGGGTCAGGATTACCTTTAGGGTTATTGTCGAGTGCATTTAGTGTTAGGCTTAGTGTTGAGATTGACGATTTAGTGTTAGGGTTATAATTGAGCACATTAGGGTTAGAGTTATGGTTAGAATCCAGGGCATTTATGGTTAGGATTAGGGATAGGGTTAGGTTTATGTTTAGGGTGAGGGTTAGAATAGAGTGCATTTAAGGACAGTGTTAGGGTTAGAGTTAGGTATAGGCTTAGCTTTCGTAGAATCGAGGGTCAGTGTTAGGGTGAGGGTGAGGGTTAGGATTAGGGTTGGAATCAGGAGCATTTTTAGCGTTAGGGTTGGGGTTAGGGTGAGGGTTTGAGTGCATTTAGGGGTAGGGGAGGAGTTGGGTTAGGATTAGGGTTAGGGTTTGTGTTGGTAGAATCGAGGTTTTGGGTTAGTCTTAGGGTCAGGAGAGCATTTTGGGTCATAATTCAGAGCATTTGGGCTTCGGGTTACTGTTGAAATTGAAGATTTGGTTATAGCGTTAGAATCAGGCACATTTAGGGATAGAGTTATGATTAGAATTCAGTGCATTTAGGGTTAGTGTTAGGGTTAGGGTTAAGTTTAGGGTCAGGGTTAGAATCGAGAGCATTAAGGATAGTGCTAGGGTTAGAGTTAGGTATAGGGTTAGCTTTCGTAGAATCGAGGGTTAGGCTTAGGGTTAGGCTTAGGGTGAGGGTTAGGGTTGGAATCAAGCACAGTTTTAGTGTTAGCGTTAGGGTGAGGATTAGGGTTAAAGTGCTTTTAGGGCTAGTGGAAGGGATAGGGTTAGGATTAGGGATAAGGTTTGTGTTGGTAGAATCGAGGTTAAGGTTTAGGCTTAGGGTCAGGATTGCATTTTGGATCAGAATCGAGTGTAGTTAGGCTTTGGGTTAGTGTTCAAATTGACGATTTAGTGTTGGGGTTTGAATCGAGCACATATAGGGTTAGAGTTATGTTTAGATTTCAGTGCATTTATTGTTAGCGTTAGGGTTAGGGGCAGGTTGAGGGTCAGGGTTAAAATCGAGAGCGTTTAAGGATAGTGCTAGGGTTAGAGTTAGGTTTAGCTTTCGTTTTCGTAGAATCGAGGGTTAGGCTTAAGGTTAGGCTTAGGGTGAGGGTTAGGGTTAGAATCAGGCACATTTTTAGTGGTCTGCTTTTCATCAGGGTATGGCTTAGTGTGCATTTAGGGGTAGGCGTAGGTGTAATGTTAGGATTAGGGTTAAGGTTTGTGTTGGTAGAATCGAGGTTTAGGGTTAGACTTAGGGTCCGGAATGGATCTTGGGTTAGAGTCGAGTGCATTTAGGGTTAGGGATAGTGTTGAAATTGACGATTTAGTGTTTGGGTTAGAATCGAGCACATTTAGGGTTAGAGTTTGGTTAGAATTAGTTAGGGTTAGGGTTAGTGTAAGGGGTAGGGATAGGGTTAGAGTGCATTTAGGGGTAGGGTTAGGGGTAGGGTTAGGATTAGGGTTAGGGTTTGTGTTGGTAGAATCGAAGTTGAGGGTTAGGCGTTGGGTGAGGATTGCCTTTTGGGTTACATCTGACTGCATTTAGAGTTAGGGTTAGTGTTGAGATTGACGATTTAGTGTTAGACTTAGAATCGAGCACATTAGGGTTAGAGTTATGGTTAGAATCCACTATATTTAAGCTTAGGGTTATGGTTAGGGTTATTAGGGTCAGGATTAGAATCGAGAGCATTTAAGGATAGTGTTAGGGTTAGAGTTAGGTTTAGGGTTAGGTTTCGTAGAATCGAGGGTTAGGGTTATGATTAGGGTTAGGGTTAGGGATAGAATCAAGAGCATTTTTAGTTTTAGGTGTTGGGTCAGGGTTAGGGTTTGAGTGCATATAGAGGTAGGGATAGGAGTAGGGTTGGGATTAGGGTTAGGGTTTGTGTTGGTAGAATCGAGGTTTAGCGTTAGGCTTAGGGTCAGGATTGTCTTTTGGGTTAGAGTCGAGTGCATTTAGGGTTAAGCTAAGTATTGAGATTGACGATTTAGTGTTAGGGTTATAATCGATCACATTAGGGTTATAGTTATGGTTAGAATCCACTGCATTTAGGCTTAGGGTTAGGGTTAGGGTTATTAGGGTCAGCATTAGAATCGAGAGCATTTACGGATAGTGTTAGGGTTAGAGTTAGGTTTAGGGTTAGGTTTCATAGAATTGAGGGTTAGGGTTAGGGTTAGAATCAAGCGCATTTTTAGTGTTAGTTGTTGGGTTAGGGTTAGGATTAGAGTGCATATAGATTTAGGGATAGGAGGAGGTTTAGGATTAGGGTTAGGGTTTGTGTTGGTAGAATCGAGGTTTAGGGTTAGGCTTAGGGTCAGGATTGCATTTTGGATCAGAATCGAGTGTATTTAGGCTTTGGGTTAGTGTTCAAATTGACGATTTAGTGTTAGGGTTTGAAACGAGCACATATAGGGTTAGAGTTATGTTTAGAATTCAGTGCATTTATTGTTAGCGTTAGGGTTAGGGGCAGGTTGAGGGTCAGGGTTAAAATCGAGAACGTTTAAGGATAGTGCTAGGGTTAGAGTTAGATTTAGCGTTCGTTTTCGTAGAATCGAGGGTTAAGCTGAAGGTTAGGCTTAGGGTGAGGGTTAGGGTTTGAATCAGGCACATTTTTAGTGGTCTGCTTTTCATCAGGGTATGGCTTAGAGTGCATTTAGGGGGAGGCGTAGGTGTAATGTTAGGATTAGGGTTAAGGTTTGTGTTGGTAGAATCGAGGTTTAGGGTTAGGCTTAGGGTCCGGAATGGATTTTGGGTTAGAGTTGAGTGCATTTAGGGTTAGGGATAGTGTTGAAATTGACGATTTAGTGTTTGGGTTAGAATCGAGCCCATTTGAGGTTAGAGTTTTGGTTAGAATTCGTTAGGGTTAGGGTTAGTGTAAGGGGTAGGGGTAGGGTTAGAGTGCATTTAGTGGTCGGGGTAGGGGTAGGGTTAGGATTAGGGTTAGGGTTTGTGTTGGTAGAATCGAAGTTTAGGGTTAGGCGTAGGGTGAGGATTGCCTTTTGGGTTACAAGTGAGTGCATTTAGAGTTAAGGTTAGTGTTGAGATTGACGATTTAGTGTTAGACTTAGAATCGAGCACATTAGGGTTCGAGTTATGGTTAGAATCCACTATATTTAAGCTTAGGGTTAGGTTTAGGGTTATTAGGGTCAGGATTAGAATCGAGAGCATTTAAGGATAGTGTTAGGGTAAGAGTTAGGTTTAGGGTTAGGTTTCGTAGAATTGAGGGTTAGGGTTAGGGTTAGGGTTAGGGATAGAATCAAGCGCATTTTCAGTGTAAGGGGTTGGGTCAGGGTTAGGGTTAGAGTGCATATAGAGGTAGGGATAGGAGTAGGGTTGGGATTAGGGTTAGGTTTTGTGTTGATAGAATCGAGGTTTAGGGTTAGGCTTAGGGTCAGGATTGCTTTTTGGGTTAGAGTCGAGTGCATTTAGGGTTAAGCTTAGAGTTGAGATTGACGATTTAGTGTTAGGCTTAGAATCGAGCACATTAGGGTTAGAGTTATGGTTAGAATCCAGGGCATTTAGGGTTAGGATTAGGGATAGGGTTAGGTTTATGTTTAGGGTGAGGGTTAGAATCGAGTGCATTTAAGGATAGTGTTAGGGTTAGAGTTAGTTATAGGGTTATCCTTCGTAGAATCGAGGGTTAGTGTTAGGGTTAGGGTTAGGGTGAGGATTAGGGTTAGAATCAAGCGCATTTTTAGTGTTAGGTTTGGGGTTAGGGTTAGGGTTTGAGTGCATTTAGGGGTAGGGGAGGAGTTGGGTTAGGATTCTGGTTAGGGTTTGTGTTGGTAGAATCGAGGTTTTGGATTAGGCTTAGGGGCAGGAGAGCATTTTTGGTCATAATTCGAGCATTTAGGCTTAGGGTTAGTGTTGAAATTGATGATTTAGTTTTAGCGTTAGAACCAAGCACATTTAGGGATAGAGTTATGATTAGAAATCACTGCATTTAAGGTTAGGATTAGGGTTAGGGTTAGGGTGAGGTTTAGGTTTAGTTTCAGGGTTAGAATCGAGAGAATTTAAGAATAGTGCTAGGGTTGGAGTTAGGTTTAGGGTTAGCTTTCGCAGAATCGAGGGTTAGGCTTAGGGTTAAGCCTAGGGTGAGGGTTAGGGTTAGAATCAATCACAGTTTTAGAGTTAGCGTTAGGGTGAGGGTTAGGGTTAAAGTGCTTTTAGGGCTAGTGGTAGGAGTAGGCTTAGGATTAGGGTTAACCTTTGTGTTGGTAGATTCGAGGTTTAGGTCTAGGCTTAGGGTCAGAATTGCATTTTGGATCAGAATCGAGTGTATTTAGGCTTTGGGTTAGTGTCCAAATTGACGATTTAGTGTTGGGGTTTGAATCGAGCACATTTAGGGTTAGAGTTCTGGTTAGAATTCGTTAGGGTTAGGGTTAGTGTTAGGGGTAGGGGTAGGGTTAGAGTGCATTGAGGGGTAAGGGTAGGGATAGGGTTAGGATTAGGGTTAGGGTTTGTATTGGTAGAATCGAAGTTTCGGGTTAGGCTTAGGGTCATCATTGCCTTTTGGGTTAGAATCGAGTGCATTTAGGGTAAGGGTTAGCGTTGAGATTGACGATTTAGAGTTAGTGTTAGAATCAAGCACATTAGAATTTGAGTTATGGTTAGAATCCAGTGCATTTAGGGTTAGGATTAGGGTTAGGGTTAGGGTTATGTTTAGGGTGAGGGTTAGAATCGAGTGCATTTAAGGATAGTGTTAGGGTTAGAGTTAGTTATAGGGTTAGCCTTCGTAGAATCGAGGGTTAGTGTTAGGGTTAGGGTTAGGGTGAGGATTCGGGTTAGAATCAAGCTCATTTTTAGTGTTAGGTTTGGGGTTAGGGTTAGGGTTTGAGTGCATTTAGGGGTAGGGGAGGAGTTGGGTTAGGATTCGGGTTAGGGTTTGTGTTGGTAGAATCGAGGTTTTGGGTTAGGCTTAAGTCCGGAGAGCATTTTCGCTCATAATTCAGAGCATTTGGGCTTAGGGTTAGTGTTGAAATTGATGATTTGGTTTTAGCTTTAGAATCAAGCGCATTTAGGGATAGAGTTATGGTTAGAATTCAGTGCATTAAGGGTTAGGGTTAGGGTTAGGGCTAGGGTAAGAGTTATTAGGGTCAGGATTTGAATCGAGAGTATTTAAGGATCCTGTTAGTGTTAGAGTTAGGTTTAGGGCGAGTTTTCGTAGAATCGAGGGTTAAGGTTAGGGTTAGGTTTCAGGTTCGGTTTAGAATCAAGCGCATTTTTAGTATTAGTGTTGAGGCAGGCTTACGATTAGAGTGCATTTAGGGGTAGAGGTAGGAGTAGGGTTAGGATTAGGGTTACGGTTTGTGGTGGTAGAATCGAGGTTTGGGGTTAGGCATAGGGTCTGGATTGCATTTTGGGTTAGAATCGAGTGCATTCTGGCTTAGCGTTAGTGATGAGGTTGACGATTTAGTGTTAGGGTTAGAATCGAGCACATTTAGGGTTAGAGTTATGGTTACAATTCGTTAGGGTTAGGGTGAGGGTTAGGGGTAAGGTAGGCGTTAGAATCACGCGCCTTTTTAGTGTTAGGGTTAGGGTTAGTGTTAGGGTTAGAGTGCATTTAGAGGTAGGGGTAGCGATAGGATTAGGATTAGGGTTAGGGTTTGTGTTGGTAGACTCGAGGTTTTGGGTGAGGCTTAGGGTCAGGAGAGCATTTTGGGTCATAATTCAGAGCATATAGGCTTAGGGTTAGTGTTGAAATTGATGATTTAGTTTTAGCGTTAGAACCAAGCACATTTAGGTATAGAGGTATGATTAGAATTCAGTGCATTTATTGTTAGGATTAGGGTTAGGGTTAGGGTTAGGGTTAGGTTTAGAATCAATCGCATTTTTAGTATTAAGGTTGGGGTAGGCTTACGATTAGAGTGCATTTAGGGGTAGGGGCAGGAGTAGGGTTATGATTAGGATTACGGTTTGTGGTGGTAGAATCGAGGTTTAGGGTTGGGCTTAGGGTCCGGATTGCCTTTTGGGTTAGAATCGAGTGCATTCCGGCTTAGAGTTAGTGATGAGATTGACGATTTAGTGTTAGGGTTAGAATCGAGAACATTTAGGGTTAGAGTTATGGTTACAATTCGCTAGGGTTAGGGTTAGGGTTATGGGTAGTGTCGGGGTTAGAATCACGCGTCTTTTTAGTGTTAGGGTTAGGGTTAGTGTTAGGGTTAGAGTGCATTTAGAGGTAGGGGTAGCGGTAGGATTAGGATTAGGGTTAGGGTTGTGTTTGTAGAATCGAGGTTTTGGGTGAGGCTTAGGGTCAGGAGAGCATTTTGGGTCATAATTCAGAGCATTCAGGTTTAGGGTTAGTGTTGAAATTGATGATTTAGTTTTAGCGTTAGAACCAAGCACAATTAGGGATAGAGATATGATTAGAATTCAGTGCATTTAGGGTTAGGGTTAGGGTTAAGTTTAGGGTCAGGGTTAGAATCGAGAGCATTTAAGGATAATGCTAGGGTTAGAGTTAGCTTTAGGGTTAGCTTTCGTAGAAGCCAGGGTTAGGCTTAGGGTTAGGCTTAGGGTGAGGGTCAGGGTTAGAATCAAGCACAGTTTTAGTGTTAGCGTTAGAGTGAGGGTTAGGGTTAAAGTGCTTTTAGGGCTAGTTGTAGCGTTAGGGTTAGGATTAGGGTTAAGCTTTGTGTTGGTAGATTCGAGGTTTAGGTTTAGGCTTAGGGTCAGGATTGCATTTTGGATAAGAATCGAATGTATTTAGGCTTTGGGTTAGTGTTCAAATTGACGATTTAGTGTTGGGGTTTGAATCGAGCACATTTAGGGTTAGAGTTATGTTTAGAATTCAGTGCATTTATTGTTAGCGTTAGGGTTAGGGGCAGGTTGAGGGTCAGGGTTAAAATCGAGAGCGTTTAAGGATAGTGCTAGGGTTAGAGTTAGGTTTAGCGTTCGTTTTCGTAGAATCGAGGGTTAGGCTTAAGGTTAGGCTTAGGGTGAGGGTTAGGGTTAGAATCAGGCACATTTTTAGTGGTCTGCTTTTCATCAGGGTATGGCTTAGAGTGCATTTAGGGGTAGGCGTAGGTGTAATGTTAGGATTAGGGTTAAGGTTTGTGTTGGCAGAATCGAGGTTTAGGGTTAGGCTTAGGGTCCGGAATGGATTTTGGGTTAGTGTCGAGTGCATTTAGGGTTAGGGATAGTGTTGAAATTGACGATTTAGTGTTTGGGTTAGAATCGAGCACATTTGGGGTTAGAGTTTTGGTTAGAATTCGTTAGGGTTAGGGTTAGTGTAAGGGGTAGGAGTAGGGTTAGAGTGCATTTCGGGGTAGGGGTAGGGGTAGGGTTAGGATTAGGGTTAGGGTTTGTGTTGGTAGAATCGAAGTTTAGGGTTAGGCGTAGGGTGAGGATTGCCTTTTGGGTTACAACTGAGTGCATTTAGAGTTAGGGTTAGTGTTGAGATTGACGATTTAGTGTTAGACTTAGAATCGAGCACATTAGGGTTCGAGTTATGGTTAGAATCCACTATATTTAAGCTTAGGGTTAGGGTTAGGGTTATTAGGGTCAGGATTAGAATCGAGAGCATTTAAGGATAGTGTTAGGGTTAGAGTTAGGTTTAGGGGTAGGTTTCGTAGAATTGAGGGTTAGGGTTAGGGTTAGGGTTAGGAATAGAATCAAGCGCATTTTTATTGTTAGGGGTTGGGTCAGGGTTAGGGTTAGAGTGCATATAGTGGTAGGGATAGGAGTAGGGTTGGGATTAG
The DNA here is from genome assembly GCF_028372415.1 of Notamacropus eugenii. NCBI lineage: Eukaryota > Metazoa > Chordata > Mammalia > Diprotodontia > Macropodidae > Notamacropus > Notamacropus eugenii. The sequence goes on along the minus strand of NW_027325197.1, from coordinate 43,240 downwards.
GGTTAGGTTTTGTGTTGGTAGAATCGAGGTTTAGGGTTAGGCTTAGGGTCAGGATTGCTTTTTGGGTTAGAGTCGAGTGCATTTAGGGTTAAGCTCAGAGTTGAGATTGACGATTTAGTGTTAGGCTTAGAATCGAGCACATTAGGGTTAGAGTTATGGTTAGAATCCACTATATTTAGGCTTAGGGTTAGGGTTAGGGTTATTAGGGTCAGGATTAGAATCGAGAGCATTTACGGATAGTGTTAGGGTTAGAGTTAGGTTTAGGGTTAGGTTTCATAGAATTGAGGGTTAGGGTTAGGGTTAGAATCAAGCGCATTTTTAGTGTTAGGGGTTGGGTTAGGGTTAGGATTAGAGTGCATATAGATTTAGGGATAGGAGGAGGGTTAGGATTAGGTTAGGGTTTGTGTTCGTAGAATCGAGGTTTAGGGTTAGGCTTAGTGTCAGGAATGGATTTTGGTTAGAGTCGAGTGCATTTAGGGTTAGGGATAGTGTTGAAATTGACGATTTAGTGTTTGGTTAGAATCGAGCACATTGGGGGCGGAGCCAAGATGGCGGAGTACAAAGACGCACATACACATAGCTCTGAACCCACAACCCATAGAATGGCTACAGGGAAGTAACTCACGGCGAATTCCGCACCCAGAGGCCACGGAACATAGGAGCGAGGGAGATTTCTGTTCCAGAGAGACCTGCAAACCTCTCGCGGGGGGTCCTTCGCGCCGCGGACTGGGCGCCGGGACTGGGAGCTGAGTGCAGCCCTGCCGCGGCCGCGGCACCGAGAGGAAAAGATCCGAGCAGGCTTCACAGACAGGATCTCCAGCGGCCACGCGGGTCCCTCCACCCACAGAGGGATCTGCAAACCTCTCGCAAAAGGTCCGTCGCGCTGCAGACACAAAGCCCAGCCCAGACCTGCTGCGGCCACGGCTGTGGCACCGAGAGAAACAGATCCGAGCAGGCTTCAGGGACGGGATCTCCAGCGGCCGCACAAGTCCCTCCACCCACAGGTGACAGGGGTGGGTGAGAGAGTCTCTTTGGCGGGTCGAGAGGGGAGTGGGGTGCCCCCATAATTCAGGCCCCCCCCCGGGAGGTAGAAGCTGAGAGGCGGCTGCAGACAGGGGCTCCCCAAGCGGGCGGGAGCTTGAATCCATTGCGGAAGGTCTGCGCATAAACCCCCTGAGGGAACTGAGCCTGAGAGGTGGCCCTGCCCCGATCTCAGCACCAGATCATAATCTCATACTGAATAGCAGCCCTGCCCCCGCCAAAAGCCCTGAGGCTGGAAGCAGCATTTGAATCTCAGACCACAAACACGGGCTGGGAGGATCAGGAGGTGAGGTGGGTGTGAGGAAAATATTCAGAGGTCAAGTCACTGGCTGGGAAAATGCCCAGAAAAGGGAAAAGAAATAAGACTATAGAAGGTTACTTTCTTGGCGAACAGGCATTTCCTCCCTTCCTTTCTGATGAGGAAGAACAATGCTTACCATCAGGCAAAGACACAGAAATCAAGGCTTCTGTGTCCCAGCCCACCCAATGGGCTCAGGCCATGGAAGAGCTCAAAAAGAATTTGAAAAATCAAGTTAGAGAGGTGGAGGAAAAGCTGGGAAGAGAAATGAGAGACATGAAGTCAAAGCATGAACAGCAGATCAGCTCCCTGCTAAGGGAGACCCAAAAAAATGTTGAAGAAATTAACACCTTGAAAACTAGCCTAACTCAATTGGCAAAAGAGGTTCAAAAAGCCAATGAGGAGAAGAATGCTTTCAAAAGCAGAATTAGCCAAATGGAAAAGGAGATTCAAAAGCTCACTGAAGAAAATAGTTCTTTCAAAATTAGAATGGCACAGATGGAGGCTAATGACTTTATGCAAAACCAAGAAATCACAGAACAAAGAGAGAAGAATGGAAAAATGGAAGATAATGTGAAATATCTCATTGGAAAAACAACAGACCTGGAAAATAGATCCAGGAGAGACAATTTAAAAATTATGGGACTACCTGAAAGCCATGATCAAAAGAAGAGCCTAGACATCATCTTTCATGAAATTATCAAGGAAAACTGCCCTGAGATTCTAGAACCAGAGGGCAAAATAAATATTCAGGAATCCACAGAAGCACCGCCTGAAAGAGATCCAAAAAGAGAAACTCCTAGGAACATTGTGGCCAAATTCCAGAGTTCCCAGGTCAAGGAGAAAATACTGCAGGCAGCTAGAAAGAAACAATTCAAGTATTGTGGAAATACAATCAGGATAACACAAGATCTAGCAGCCTCTACATTAAGGGATCGAAGGGCATGGAACAGTATATTCCAGAAGTCAAAGGAACTAGGACTAAAACCAAGAATCACCTACCCAGCAAAACTGACTATAATACTTCAGGGGAAAAAATGGTCTTTCAATGAAATAGAGGATTTTCAAGTATTCTTGATGAAAAGACCAGAGCTGAAAAGAAAATTTGACTTTCAAACACAAGAATGAAGAGAACCATGAAAAGGTGAACAGCAAAGTGAGGTCATAAGGGACTTACTAAAGCTGAACTGTTTACATTCCTACATGGAAAGACAATATTTGTAACTCTTGAAACATTTCAGTATCTGGGTACTGGGTGGGATTACACATGCACACACGCTCACATACACAGAGACAGAGTGCACAGAGTGAATTGAATAGGATGGGATCATATCTTTAAAACAAAATGAAATCAAGCAGTGAGAGAGAAATATATTGGGAAGAGAAAGGGAGAAATTGAATGGGGCAAATTATCTCTCATAAAAGAGGCAATCAAAAGACTCATTAGTGGAGGGATAAAGAGGGGAGGTGAGAGAAAAACATGAAGTCTACTCTCATCACATTCCACTAAAGAAAAGAATAAAGTGCACACTCATTTTGGTAGGAAAACCTATCTCACAATACAGGAAAGTGGGGGATAAGGGGACAAGCAGGGTGGGGGGGATGATAGAAGGGAGGGCATGAGGAGGAGAGTGCAATTCGAGGTCGACACTCATGGGGAGGGATAGGATCAAAAGAGAATAGAAGTAATGGGGGACAGGATAGGTTGGAGGGAAATATAGTTAGTCCTATACAGCACAACTATTATGGAAGTCATTTGCAAAACTACACAGATTTGGCCTATATTGAATTGCTTGCCTTCCAAAGGGAAGGGGTGGAGAGGGAGGGAGGTAAAGAAGGTGGAACTCAAAGTGTTAGGATCAACTGTCGAGTAATGTTCTTGCCACTAGGAAATAAGAAAAACAGGTAAAGGGGTATAGAAAGCTATCTGCCCCTACAGGACAAAAGAGAAGATGGAGACAAGGGCAGAGAGGGATGATAGAAGAGAGAGCAGATTGGTCATAGGGGCAATTAGAATGCTTGGTGCTTGGGGGGGGAGGGGATAAAAGGGGAGAAAATTTGTAACCCAAAATTTTGTGAAAATGAATGTTAAAAGTTAAATAAATAAATTTAATAAAAAAGAAATAAAAAAAAAAAAAGAATCGAGCACATTTAGGGTTAGAGGTTTGGTTAGAATTCCTTAGAGTTAGGGTTAGTGTAAGGGGTTAGGGTAGGGTTAGAGTGCATTTAGGAGTAGGGGTAGGGGTAGGGTTAGGATTAGGGTTAGGGTTTGTGTTAGGGTTAGTACGGTCAGGATTAGAATCGAGAGCATTTAAGGATAGTGTTAGGGTTAGAGTTAGGTTTAGGGGTAGGTTTCGTAGAATTGAGGGTTAGGGTTAGGATTAGGGTTAGTGTTAGGGATAGAATCAAGCGCATTTTCAGTGTTACGGGTTGGGTCAGGGTTAGGGTTAGAGTGCATACAGAGGTAGGGATAGGAGTAGGGTTGGGATTAGGGTTAGGGTTTGTGTTGGTAGAATCGAGGTTTAGGGTTAGGCTTCGGGTCAGGATTGCCTTTTGTGTTAGAGTCGAGTGCATTTAGGGTTAGGCTTAGTGTTGAGATTGACGATTTAGTGTTAGGGTTATAATCGAGCACATAAGGGTTAGAGTTATGGTTAGAATCCAGGGCATTTAGGGTTAGGATTAGGGATAGGGTTAGGTTTATGTTTAGGGTGAGGGTTAGAATAGAGTGCATTTAAGGATAGTGTTAGGGTTAGAGTTAATTATAGGGTTATCCTTCGTAGAATCGAGGGTTAGTGTTAGGGTTAGGGTTAGGGTGAGGATTAGGGTTAGAATCAAGCGCATTTTTAGTGTTAGGTTTGGGGTTAGGGTTAGGGTTTGAGTGCATTTAGGGGTAGGGGAGAAGTTGGGTTAGGATTCGGGTTAGGGTTTGTGTTGGTAGAATCGAGGTTTTGGATTAGGCTTAGGGGCAGGAGAGCATTTTTGATCATAATTCAGAGCATTTAGGCTTAGGGTTAGTGTTGAAATTGATGATTTAGTTTTAGCGTTAGAACCAAGCACATTTAGGGTTAGAGTTATGATTAGAAACCACTGCATTTAAGGTTAGGGTTAGGGTTAGGGTTAGGTTTAGTTTCAGGGTTAGAATCGAGAGAATTTAAGAATAGTGCTAGGGTTAGAGTTAGGTTTAGGGTTAGCTTTCGCAGAATCGAGGGTTAGGCTTAGGGTTAAGCCTAGGGTGAGGGTTAGGGTTAGAATCAATCACAGTTTTAGAGTTAGCGTTAGGGTGAGGGTTAGGGTTAAAGTGCTTTTAGGGCTAGTAGTAGGAGTAAGCTTAGGATTAGGGTTAACCTTTGTGTTGGTAGATTCGAGGTTTAGGTCTAGGCTTAGGGTCAGGATTGCATTTTGGATCAGAATCGAGTGTATTTAGGCTTTGCGTTAGTGTTCAAATTGACGATTTAGTGCGAGCGTTTGAATCGAGCACATTTAGGGTTAGAGTTATGCTTAGAATTCAGTGCATTTAGGGTTAGCGTTAGGGTTAGGGTTAGGTTGAGGGTCAGGGTTAAAATCGAGAGCATTTAAGGATAGTGCTAGGGTTAGAGTTAGGTATAGCGTTCTCTTTCGTAGAGTGGAGCGTTAGGCTTAAGGTTAGGCTGAGGGTTACGGTTAGGGTTAGAATCAGGCACATTTTTAGTGGTCTGCTTTTCATCAGGGTATGCCTTAGAGTGCATTTAGGGGTAGGCGTAGGAGTAAGGTTAGTATTAGGGTTAAGGTTTGTCTTGGTAGAATCGAGGTTTAGGGTTAGGCTTAGGGTCAGGAATGGATTTCGGGTTAGAGTCGAGTGCATTTAGGGTTAGGGATAGTGTTGAAATTGACGATTTAGTGTTTGGTTAGAATCGAGCACATTTAGGGTTAGAGTTCTGGTTAGAATTCGTTAGGGTTAGGGTTAGTGTTAGGGGTAGGGGTAGGGTTAGAGTGCATTGAGGGGTAGGGGTAGAGGTAGGGTTAGGATTAGGGTTAGGGTTTGTGTTGGTAGAATCGAAGTTTAGGGTTAGGCTTAGGGTCATCATTGCCTTTTGGGTTAGAATCGAGTGCATTTAGGGTTAGGGTTAGCGTTGAGATTGACGATTTAGAGTTAGTGTTAGAATCAAGCACATTAGAATTTGAGTTATGGTTAGAATCCAGTGCATTTAGGGTTAGGATTAGGGTGAGGGTTAGGGTTATGTTTAGGGTGAGGGTTAGAATCGAGTGCATTTAAGGATAGTGTTAGGGTTAGAGTTAGTTATAGGGTTAGCCTTCGTAGAATCGAGGGTTAGTGTTAGGGTTAAGCCTAGGGTGAGGGTTAGGGTTAGAATCAATCACAGTTTTAGAGTTAGCGTTAGGGTGAGGGTTAGGGTTAAAGTGCTTTTAGGGCTAGTGGTAGGAGTAGGCTTAGGATTAGGGTTAACCTTTGTGTTGGTAGATTCGAGGTTTAGGTCTAGGCTTAGGGTCAGAATTGCATTTTGGATCAGAATCGAGTGTATTTAGGCTTTGGGTTAGTGTCCAAATTGACGATTTAGTGTTGGTGTTTGAATCGAGCACATTTAGGGTTAGAGTTCTGGTTAGAATTCGTTAGGGTTAGGGTTAGTGTTAGGGGTAGGGGTAGGGTTAGAGTGCATTGAGGGGTAAGGGTAGGGGTAGGGTTAGGATTAGGGTTAGGGTTTGTGTTGGTAGAATCGAAGTTTCGGGTTAGGCTTAGGGTCATCATTGCCTTTTGGGTTAGAATCGAGTGCATTTAGGGTAAGGGTTAGCGTTGAGATTGACGATTTAGAGTTAGTGTTAGAATCAAGCACATTAGAATTTGAGTTATGGTTAGAATCCAGTGCATTTAGGGTTAGGATTAGGGTTAGGGTTAGGGTTATGTTTAGGGTGAGGGTTAGAATCGAGTGCATTTAAGGATAGTGTTAGGGTTAGAGTTAGTTATAGGGTTAGCCTTCGTAGAATCGAGGGTTAGTGTTAGGGTTAGGGTTAGGGTGAGGATTAGGGTTAGAATCAAGCGCATTTTTAGTGTTAGGTTTGGGGTTAGGGTTAGGGTTTGAGTGCATTTTGGGATAGGTTAGGAGTTGGGTTAGGATTCGGGTTAGGGTTTCTGTTGGTAGAATCGAGGTTTTGGGTTAGGCTTGGGTCCGGAGAGCATTTTCGCTCATAATTCAGAGCATTTAGGCTTAGGATTAGTGTTGAAATTGATGATTTGGTTTTAGCGTTAGAATCAAGCGCATTTAGGGATAGAGTTATGGTTAGAATTCAGTGCATTAAGGGTTAGGGTTAGGGTTAGGGCTAGGGTAAGAGTTATTAGGGTCAGGATTTGAATCGAGAGTATTTAAGGATCCTGTTAGTGTTAGAGTTAGGTTTAGGGCGAGTTTTCGTAGAATCGAGGGTTAGGGTTAGGGTTAGGTTTCGGGTTCGGTTTAGAATCAAGCGCATTTTTAGTATTAGTGTTGGGGCAGGCTTACGATTAGAGTGCATTTAGGGGTAGAGGTAGGAGTAGGGTTAGGATTAGGGTTAGGGTTTGTGGTGGTAGAATCGAGGTTTGGGGTTAGGCGTAGGGTCTGGATTGCATTTTGGGTTAGAATCGAGTGCATTCCGGCTTAGAGTTAGTGATGAGGTTGACGATTTAGTGTTAGGGTTAGAATCGAGCACATTTAGGGTTAGAGTTATGGTTACAATTCGTTAGGGTTAGGGTGAGGGTTAGGGGTAAGGTAGGGGTTAGAATCACGCGCCTTTTTAGTGTTAGGGTTAGGGTTAGTGTTAGGGTTAGAGTGCATTTAGAGGTAAGGGTAGCGATAGGATTAGGATTAGGGTTAGGGTTTGTGTTGGTAGAATCGAGGTTTTGGGTGAGGCTTAGGGTCAGGAGAGCATTTTGGGTCATAATTCAGAGCATATAGGCTTAGGGTTAGTGTTGAAATTGATGATTTAGTTTTAGCGTTAGAACCAAGCACATTTAGGTATAGAGGTATGATTAGAATTCAGTGCATTTATTGTTAGGATTAGGGTTAGGGTTAAGGTTAGGGTTAGGGTCAGGGTGAAAATCGAGAGCATTTAAGGATAGTGCTAGAGTTAGAGTTAGGTTTAGCGTTCGCTTTCCTACAATCGAGGTTTAGGCTTATGATAAGGCTTAGGGGTAGGGTTAGGGTTAGAATCAGGCTCATTTTTAGTGTTGTCGTTTTCGTCAGGGTATGTCTTAGAGTGTACTCAGTGGTAGGGCTATGAGTAGAGTTAGGATTAGGGTTAAGGTTTGTGTTGGTAGAATCGAAGTTTAGGGTTAGGCTTAGGGTCAGGAATGGCTTTTGGGTTAGAGTCGAGTGCATTCAGGGTTAGGGATAGTGTTGAAATTGACCATTTAGTGTTTGGTTAGAATCGAGCACATTTAGGGTTAGAGTTATGGTTAGAATCCACTATATTTAAGCTTAGGGTTAGGGTTAGGGTTATTAGGGTCAGGATTAGAATCGAGAGCATTTAAGGATAGTGTTAGGGTTAGAGTTAGGTTTAGGGTTAGGTTTCGTAGAATTGAGGGTTAAGGTTAGGGTTAGTGAAAGAATCAAGCGCATTTTTAGTGTTAGGTGTTGGGTCAGGGTTAGAGATAGAGTGCATAAAGAGGTAGGGATAGGAGTAGGGTTGGGATTAGGGTTAGGGTTTGTGTTGGTAGAATCGAGGTTTAGGGTTAGGCTTAGGGTCAGGATTGCCTTTTGGGTGAGAGTCGAAAACATTTAGGGTTAGGCTTAGTGTTGAGATTGACGATTTAGTGTTAGGGTTATAACCGAGCACATTAGGGTTAGAGTTATGGTCAGAATCCAGTGCATTTAGGGTTAGGATTAGGGATAGGGTTAGGTTTATGTTTAGGGTGAGGGTTAGAATCGGGTGCATTTAAGGATAGTGTTAGGGTTAGAGTTAGGTATAGGGTTAGCTTTCGTCGAATCGAGGGTCAGTGTTAGGGTGAGGGTTAGGGTTAGGATTAGGGTTAGAGTCAGGAGCATTTTTAGCGTTAGGGTTGGGGTTAGGGCCAGGGTTTGAGTGCATTTAGGGGTAGGGGAGGAGTTGGGTTAGGATTAGGGTTAGGGTTTGTGTTGGTAGAATCGAGGTTTTGGGTTAGGCTTAGGGTCAGGAGAGCATTTTGGGTCATAATTCAGAGCATTTGGGCTTAGGGTTAGTGTTGAAATTGATGATTTAGTTATAGTATTAGAATCAGGCACATTTAGGGATAGAGTTATGATTAGAATTCAGTGCATTTAGGGTTAGGGTTAGGGTTAGGGTTAGGTTTAGGGTCAACGTTAGAATCGAGAGCATTAAGGATATTGCTAGAGTTAGAGTTAGGTTTAGGATTAGGTTTCGTAGAATTGAGGGTTAGGGTTAGCGTTAGGGTCAGGATTGCCTTTTGCGTTAGAATCGAGTGCATTTAGGGTTAACGTTAGTGTTGAGATTGACGATTTAGTGTTAGGGTTATAATCGAGCACATTAGGGTTAGAGTTATGGTTAGAATCCACTGCATTTAGGCTTAGGGTTAGGATTAGGGTTATTAGGGTCAGGATTAGAATCGAGAGCATTTAAGGATAGTGCTAGGGTTAGAGTTAGGTTTAGGGTTAGCTTTCGTAGAAGCGAGGGTTAGGCTTAGGGTTAGGCTTAGGGTGAGGGTTAGGGTTAGAATCAAGCACAGTTTTAGTGTTAGCGTTAGGGTGAGGGTTAGGGCTAAAGTGCTTTTTGGGCTACTGGTAGGGTTAGGGTTAGGATTAGGATTAAGGTTTGTGTTGGTAGATTCGAGGTTTAGGTTTAGGCTTAGGGTCAGGATTGCATTATGGATCAGAATCGAGTGTATTTAGGCTTTGGGTTAGTGTTCAAATTGATGATTTAATGTTGGGGTTTGAATCGAGCACATTTAGGGTTAGAGTTCTGGTTAGAATTCGTTAGGGTTAGGGTTAGTGTTAGGGGTAGGGGTAGGGTTAGTGTGCATTGAGGGGTAGGGGTAGGGGTATGGTTAAGATTAGGGTTAGGGTTTGTGTGGGTAGAATCGAGGTTTAGGGTTAGGCTTAGGGTCAGGATTGCCTTTTGGGTGAGAGTCGAAAACATTTAGGGTTAGGCTTAGTGTTGAGATTGACGATTTAGTGTTAGGGTTATAACCGAGCACATTAGGGTTAGAGTTATGGTTAGAATCCAGTGCATTTAGGGTTAGGATTAGGGATAGGGTTAGGTTTATGTTTAGGGTGAGGGTTAGAATCGGGTGCATTTAAGGATAGTGTTAGGGTTAGAGTTAGGTATAGGGTTAGCTTTCGTCGAATCGAGGGTCAGTGTTAGGGTGAGGGTTAGGGTTAGGATTAGGGTTAGAGTCAGGAGCATTTTTAGCGTTAGGGTTGGGGTTAGGGCCAGGGTTTGAGTGCATTTAGGGGTAGGGGAGGAGTTGGGTTAGGATTAGGGTTAGGGTTTGTGTTGGTAGAATCGAGGTTTTGGGTTAGGCTTAGGGTCAGGAGAGCATTTTGGGTCATAATTCAGAGCATTTGGGCTTAGGGTTAGTGTTGAAATTGATGATTTAGTTATAGTATTAGAATCAGGCACATTTAGGGATAGAGTTATGATTAGAATTCAGTGCATTTAGGGTTAGGGTTAGGGTTAAGGTTAGGTTTAGGGTCAGGGTTAGAATCGAGAGCATTAAGGACAGTGCTAAGGTTAGAGTTAGGTTTATGGTTAGCTTTAGTGGAATCGAGGGCTAGGATTTGGGTTAGGCTTAGGGTGAAGGTTAGGGTTAGAATCAAGCACAGTTTTAGTGTTAGCGTTAGGGTGAACGTTAGGGTTAAAGTGCTTTAAGGGCTAGTGGTAGGGGTAGGGTTAGGATTAGGGTTAAGGTTTGTGTTGGTAGAATCGAGGTTTAGGTTTAGGCTTAGGGTCAGGATTGCATTATGGATCAGAATCGAGTGTATTTTGGCTTTGGGTTAGTGTTCAAATTGACGATTTAGTGTTAGGGTTTGAATCGAGCACAATTAGGGTTGGAGTTATGGTTAGAATTCAGTGCATTTAGGGTTAGGGTTGAGGTTAGGGTTACGTTTAAGGTCAGGGTTAGAATCGAGAGCATTAAGGATAGTGCTAGAGTTAGAGTTAGGTTTAGGATTAGGTTTCTTAGAATTGAGGGTTAGGGTTAGCGTTAGGGTCAGGATTGCCTTTTGCGTTAGAATCGAGTGCATTTAGGGTTAGCGTTAGTGTTGAGATTGACGATTTAGTGTTAGGGTTATAGTCGAGCACATTAGGGTTAGAGTTATGGTTAGAATCCACTGCATTTAGGCTTAGGGTTAGGATTAGGGTTATTAGGGTCAGGATTAGAATCGAGAGCATTTAAGGATAGTGCTAGGGTTAGAGTTAGGTTTAGGGTTAGCTTTCGTAGAAACGAGGGTTAGGCTTAGGGTTAGGCTTAGGGTGAGGGTTAGGGTTAGAATCAAGCACAGTTTTAGTGTTAGCGTTAGGGTGAGGCTTAGGGTTAAAGTGCTTTTAGGGCTACTGGTAGGGTTAGGGTTAGGATTAGAGTTAAGGTTTGTGTTGGTAGATTCGAGGTTTAGGTTTAGGCTTAGGGTCAGGATTGCATTTTGGATCAGAATCGAGCGTATTTAGGCTTTGAGTTAGTGTTCAAATTGATGATTTAATGTTGGGGTTTGAATCGAGCACATTTAGGGTTAGAGTTCTGGTTAGAATTCGTTAAGGTTAGGGTTAGTGTGAGGGTTAGTGGTAGGGTTAGAGTGCATTGAGGGGTAGGGGTAGGGGTATGGTTAAGATTATGGTTAGGGTTTGTGTGGGTGGAATCGAGGTTTAAGGTTAGGCTTAGGGTCAGGATTGCCTTTTGGGTTAGAATCGAGTGCATTTAGGGTTAGGGTTAGTGTTGAGATTGACGATTTAGTGTTAGGGATTGAATCGAGCACATTTAGGGTTAGAGTTATGGTTAGAATTCAGTGCCTTTAGGGTTAGGGTTAGTGTTCGTGTTAGGGTTAGAGTCAGGGTTAAAATGGAGAGCATTTAAGGGTAGTGCTAGGGTTAGAGTTAGGTTTGGCGTTCGCTTTCGTAGAATCGAAGGTTAGGCTTAAGGTTAGGCTTAAGGTTAGGGTTAGAGTTAGAACCAGGCGCATTTTTAGTGTTCTGGTTTTCGTTAGGGTATGGCTTAGAGTGCATTAGGGGTTGGGGTAGGAGTGGGGTTAGGATTAGGGTTAAGGTTTGTATTGGTAGCATCGAGGTTTAGGGTTAGGCTTAGGGTCAGAAATGGCTTTTGGGTTAGGATCCAGTGCATTTAGGCTTAGGGATGGTGTTGAAATTGACGATTTAGTGTTAGGGTTAGAATCGAGCACATTTAGGGTTAGAGTGTTGGTTAGAATTCCTTAGAGTTAGGGTTAGTGTTAGGGGTAGGGGTAGGGTTAGAGTGCCTTGAGGGGTAAGGGTAGGGGTAGAATTAGGATTAGGGTTAGGGTTTGTGTGGATAGAATCGACGTTTAGGGTTGGGCTTAGGGTCAGGATTGCCTTTTGGGTTAGAATCGAGTGCATTTGGGTTAGGGTTAGTGTTGAGATTGACGATTTAGTGTTAGGCTTAGAATTGAGAACATTTAGGGTTAGAGTTTTGGTTAGAATTCGCTAGGGTTAGGGTTAGGGTTAGGGTTAGGGGTGGGGTTAGAGTGCATATAGAGGTAGGGATAGGAGTAGGGTTAGGATTAGGGTTAAGGTTTATGTGGGTAGAATCGAGGTTTAGGTTTAAGCTTAGGGTCAGGATTGCATTTTGGATCAGAATCGAGTGTATTTGGGCTTTGGCTTAGTGTTCAAATTGAGGCATTTAGGGTTAGGGTTTGAATCGAGCACATTTAGGGTTAGAGTTATGTTTAGAATTTAGTGCCTTTTGGGTTAGGGTTAGGCTTAGTGTTAGGGTTAGGGTCAGGGTTAAAATCGAGAGCATTTAAGGATAGTGCTAGAGTTAGAGTTAGGTTTAACGTTCGCTTTCGTAGAATCGAGGTTTAGGCTTATGGTAAGGCTTAGGGGTAGGGTTAGGGTTAGAATCAGGCGCATTTTTAGTGTTGTCGTTTTCGTCAGGGTATGGCTTAGAGTCTACTTAGTGGTAGGGCTATGAGTAGAGTTAGGATTAGGGTTAAGGTTTGTGTTGGTAGAATCGAAGTTTAGGGTTAGGCTTAGGGTCAGGAATGGCTTTTGGGTTAGAGTCGAGTGCATTCAGGGTTAGGGATAGTGTTGAAATTGACGATTTAGTGTTTGGTTAGAATCGAGCACATTTAGGGTAAGAGTTATGGTTAGAATCCACTATATTTAAGCTTAGGGTTAGGGTTAGGGTTATTAGGGTCAGGATTAGAATCGAGAGCATTTAAGGATAGTGTTAGGGTTAGAGTTAGGTTTAGGGTTAGGTTTCGTAGAATTGAGGGTTAGGGTTAGGGTTAGGGATGGAATCAAGCGCATTTTTAGTGTTAGGTGTTGGGTCAGGGTTAGAGTTAGAGTGCATATAGAGGTAGGGATAGGAGTAGGGTTGGGAATAGGGTTAGGGTTTGTGTTGGTAGAATCGAGGTTTAGGCTTAGGCTTAGGGTCAGGATTGCCTTTTGTGTTAGAGTCGAGTGCATTTAGGGTTAGGCTTAGTGTTGAGATTGACGATTTAGTGTTTGGGTTATAATCGAGCACATTAGGGTTAGAGTTATGGTTAGAATCCAGTGCATTTAGGGTTAGAATTAGCGACAGGGTTAGGTTTATGTTTAGGGTCAGGGTTAGAATCGGGTGCATTTAAGGATAGTGTTAAGGTTAGAGTTAGGTATAGGGTGAGGTTTCGTAGAATCGAGGATCAGTGTTAGGGTGAGGGTTAGGGTTAGGATTAGGGTTAGAGTCAGGAGCATTTTTAGCGTTAGGGTTGGGGTTAGGGAGAGGGTTTGAGTGCATTTAGGGGTAGGGGAGCAGTTGGGTTAGAATTAGTGTTAGGGTTTGTGTTGGTAGAATCGAGGTTTAGGGTTAGGCTTAGGGTCAGAAATGGCTTTTGGGTTAGGATCCAGTGCATTTAGGCTTAGGGATGGTGTTGAAATTGACGATTTAGTGTTAGGGTTAGAATCGAGCACATTTAGGGTTAGAGTTTTGATTAGAATTCCTTAGGGTTAGGGATAGTGTTAGGGGTAGGGGTAGGGTTAGAGTGCATTGAGGGGTAAGGGTAGGGGTAGAATTAGGATTAGGGTTAGGGTTTGTGTGGGTAGAATCGACGTTTAGGGTTGGGCTTAGGGTCAGGATTTCCTTTTGGGTTAGAATCGAGTGCATTTGGGTTAGGGTTAGTGTTGAGATTGACGATTTAGTGTTAGGCTTAGAAACGAGAACATTTAGGGTTAGAGTTATGGTTAGAATTCCCTAGGGTTAGGGTTATGGTTAGGGGTAGGGGTGGGGTTAAAGTGCATATAGAGGTAGGGATAGGAGTAGGGTTAGGATTAGGGTTAAGGTTATGTGGGTAGAATCGAGGTTTAGGTTTAAGCTTAGGGTCAGGATTGCATTTCGGATCAGAATCGAGTGTATTTGGGCTTTGGCTTAGTGTTCAAATTGAGGCATTTAGGGTTAGGGTTTGAATCGAGCAAATTTAGGGTTAGAGTTATGTTTAGAATTTAGTGCCTTTAGGGTTAGGGTTAGGGTTAGGGTCAGGGTTAAAATCGAGAGCATTTAAGGATAGTGCTAGAGTTAGAGTTAGGTTTAGCGTTCGCTTTCGTAGAATCGAGGTTTAGGCTTATGATAAGTTTTAGGGGTAGGGTTAGGGTTAGAATCAGGCGCATTTTTAGTGTTGTCGTTTTCGTCAGGGTATGTCTTAGAGTGTACTTAGTGGTAGGGCTATGAGTAGAGTTAGGATTAGGGTTAAGGTTTTTGTTGGTGGAATCGAAGTTTAGGGTTAGGCTTAGGGTCAGGAAAGGCTTTTGGATTAGAGTCGAGTGCATTCAGGGTTAGGGATAGTGTTGAAACTGACGATTTAGTGTTTGGTTAGAATGGAGCACATTTAGGGTTAGAGTTATGGTTAGAATCCACTATATTTAAGCTTAGGGTTAGGGTTAGGATTATTAGGGTCAGGATTAGAATCGAGAGCATTTAAGGATAGTGTTAGGGTTAGAGTTAGGTTTAGGGTTAGGTTTCTTAGAATTGAGGGTTAGGGTTAGGGTTAGGGATAGAATCAAGCGCATTTTTAGTGTTAGGGGTTGGGTCAGGGTTAGAGTTAGAGTGCATATAGAGGTAGGGATAGGAGTAGGGCTGGGATTAGGGTTAGGGTTTGTGTTGGTAGAATCGAGGTTTAGGGTTAGGCTTAGGGTCAGGATTGCCTTTTGGATGAGAGTCGAGGACATTTAGGGTTAGGCTTAGTGTTGAGATTGACGATTTAGTGTTATGGTTATAATCGAGCACATTAGGGTTAGAGTTATGGTTAGAATCCAGTGCATTTAGGGTTAGGATTAGGGATAGGGTTAGGTTTATGTTTAGGGTGAGGGTTAGAATCGGGTGCATTTAAGGATAGTGTTAGGGTTAGAGTTAGGTATAGGGTTAGCTTTCGTAGAATCGAGGGTCAGTGTTAGGGTGAGGGTTAGGGTTAGGATTAGGGTTAGAGTCAGGAGCATTTTTAGCGTTAGGGTTGGGGTTAGGGCCAGGATTTGAGTGCATTTAGGGGTAGGGCAGGAGTTGGGTTAGGATTAGGGTTAGGGATTGTGTTGGTAGAATCGAGGTTTTGGGTTAGGCTTAGGGTCAGGAGAGCATTTTGGGTCATAATTCAGAGCATTTGGGCTTAGGGTTAGTGTTGAAATTGATGATTTAGTTATAGCATTAGAATCAGGCACATTTAGGGATAGAGTTATGATTAGAAATCAGTGCATTTAGGGTTAGGGTTAGGGTTAAGGTTAGGTTTAGGGTCAGGGTTAGAATCGAGAGCATTAAGGATAGTGCTAGGGTTAGAGTTAGGTTTATGGTTAGCTTTTGTAGAATCGAGGGCTAGGATTTGGGTTAGGCTTAGGGTGAGGGTTAGGGTTAGAATCAAGCACAGTTTTAGTGTTAGCGTTAGGGTGAAGGTTAGGGTTAAAGTGCTTTTAGGGCTAGTGCTAGGGGTAGGGTTAGGATTAGGGTTAAGGTTTGTGTTGGTAGAATAGAGGTTTAGGTTTAGGCTTAGGGTCAGGATTGCATTTTGGATCAGAATCGAGTGTATTTTGGCTTTGTGTTAGTGTTCAAATTGACGATTTAGTGTTAGGGTTTGAATCGAGCACATTTAGGGTTAGAGTTATGGTTAGAATTCAGTGCATTTAGGGTTAGGGTTAAGGTTAGGGTTAGGTTTAGGGTCAGCGTTAGAATCGAGAGCATTAAGGATAGTGCTAGAGTTAGAGTTAGGTTTAGGATTAGGTTTCGTAGAATTGAGGGTTAGGGTTAGCGTTAGGGTCAGGATTGCCTTTTGCGTTTGAATCGAGTGCATTTAGGGTTAACGTTAGTGTTGAGATTGACGATTTAGTGTTAGGGTTATAATCGAGCACATTAGGGTTAGAGTTATGGTTAGAATCCACTGCATTTAGGCTTAGGGTTAGGATTAGGGTTATTAGGGTCAGGATTAGAATCGAGAGCATTTAAGGATAGTGCTAGGGTTAGAGTTAGGTTTAGGGTTAGCTTTCGTAGAAGCGAGGGTTAGGCTTAGGGTTAGGCTTAGGGTGAGGGTTAGGGTTAGAATCAAGCACAGTTTTAGTGTTAGCGTTAGGGTGAGGCTTAGGGTTGAAGTGCTTTTAGGGCTACTGGTAGGGTTAGCGTTAGGGTTAGGGTTAAGGTTTGAGTTGGTAGATTCGAGGTTTAGGTTTAGTCTTAGGGTCAGGATTGCATTTTGTATCAGAATCGAGCGTATTTAGGCTTTGGGTTAGTGTTCAAAATGATGATTTAATTTTGGGGTTTGAATCGAGCACATTTAGGGTTAGAGTTCTGGTTAGAATTCGTTAGGGTTACGGTTAGTGTTAGGGGTAGGGGTAGGGTTAGAGTGCATTGAGGGGCAGGGGTAGGGGTATGGTTAAGATTATGGTTAGGGTTTGTGTGGGTAGAATCGAGGTTTATGGTTAGGCTTAGGGTCAGGATTGCCTTTTGGGTTAGAATCGAGTGCATTTAGCATTAGGGTTAGTGTTGAGATTGACGATTTAGTGTTAGGCTTAGAATCGAGAACATTTAGGGTTAGAGTTATGGTTAGAATTCGCTAGGGTTAGGGTTAGGGTTAGGGGTAGGGGTAGGGTTAGAGTGCATATAGAGGTAGGGATAGGAGTAGGGTTAGGATTAGTGTTAAGGTTTGTGTGGGTAGAATCGAGGTTTAGGTTTAAGCTTAGGGTCTGGAATGCATTTTGCATCAGAATCGAGTGTATTTGGGCTTTGGCTTAGTGTTGAAATTGACGATTTAGTGTTAGGGTTTGAATCGAGCACATTTAGGGTTAGAGTTATGGTTAGAATTCAGTGCCTTTAGGGTTAGGGTTAGGGTTAGTGTTAGGGTTAGGGTCAGGGTTAAAATGGAGAGCATTTAAGGGTAGTGCTAGGGTTAGAGTTAGGTTTAGCGTTCGCTTTCGTAGAATCGAAGGTTAGGCTTAAGGGTGGGCTTAAGGTTAGGGTTAGAGTTAGAACCAGGCGCATTTTTAGTGTTCTGGTTTTCGTTAGGGTATGGCTTAGAGTGCATTAGGGGTAGGGGTAGGAGTGGGGTTAGGATTAGGGTTAAGGTTTTTGTTGGTAGCATCGAGGTTTAGGGTTAGGCTTAGGGTCAGAAATGGCTTTTGGGTTAGGATCCAGTGCATTTAGGCTTAGGGATGGTGTTGAAATTGACGATTTAGTGTTAGGGTTAGAATCGAGCACATTTAGGGTTAGAGTTTTGGTTAGAATTCCTTAGGGTTAGGGTTAGTGTTAGGGGTAGGGGTAGGGTTAGAGTGCATTGAGGGGTAAGGGTAGGGGTAGAATTAGGATTAGGGTTAGGGTTTGTGTGGGTAGAATCGACGTTTAGGGTTGGGCTTAGCGTCAGGATTGCCTTTTGGGTTAGAATCGAGTGCATTTGGGTTAGGGTTAGTGTTGAGATTGACGATTTAGTGTTAGGCTTAGAATTGAGAACATTTAGGGTTTGAGTTTTGGTTAGAATTCGCTAGGCTTAGTGTTAGGGGTAGGGGTGGGGTTAGAGTGCATATAGAGGTAGGGATAGGAGTAGGATTAGGATTAGGGTTAAGGTTTATGTGGGTAGAATCGAGGTTTAGGTTTAAGCTTAGGGTCAGGATTGCATTTTGGATCAGAATCGAGTGTATTTGGGCTTTGGCTTAGTGTTCAGATTGAGGCATTTAGGGTTAGGGTTTGAATCGAGCACATTTAGGGTTAGAGTTATGTTTAGAATTTAGTGCCTTTAGGGTTAGGGTTAGGGTTAGGGTCAGGGTAAAAATCGAGAGCATTTAAGGATAGTGCTAGAGTTAGAGTTAGGTTTAGCGTTCGCTTTCGTAGAATCGAGGTTTAGGCTTATGGTAAGGCTTAGCGGTAGGGTTAGGGTTAGAATCAGGCGCATTTTTAGTGTTGTGGTTTTCGTCAGGGTATGGCTTAGAGTGTACTTAGTGGTAGGGCTATGAGTAGAGTTAGGATTAGGGTTAAGGTTTTTGTTGGTAGAATCGAAGTTTAGGGTTAGGCTTAGGGTCAGGAATGGCTTTTCGGTTAGAGTCGAGTGCATTCAGGGTTAGGGATAGTGTTGAAATTGACGATTTAGTGTTTGGTTAGAATGGAGCACATTTAGGGGTAGAGTTATGGTTAGAATCCACTATATTTAAGCTTAGGGTTAGGGTTAGGGTTATTAGTGTCAGGATTAGAATCGAGAGCATTTAAGGATAGTGTTAGGGTTAGAGTTAGGTTTAGGGTTAGGTTTCGTAGAATCGACGGTTAGTGTTAGGGTTAGGGATACAATCAAGCGCATTTTTAGTGTTAGGGGTTGGGTCAGGGTTAGAGTTAGAGTGCATAAAGAGGTAGGGATAGGAGTAGGGTTGGGATTGGAGTTAGGGTTTGTGTTGGTAGAATCGAGGTTTAGGGTTAGGCTTAGGGTCAGGATTGCCTTTTGGGTTAGAGTCGAGTGCATTTAGGGTTAGGCTTAGTGTTGAGATTGACGATTTAGTGTTAGGGTTATAATCGAGCACATTAGGGTTAGAGTTATGGTTAGAATCCAGTGCATTTGGGGTTGGGATTAGGGATAGGGTTAGGTTTATGTTTAGGGTGAGGGTTAGAATCGGGTGCATTTAAGGATAGTGTTAGGGTTAGAGTTAGGTATAGGGTTAGCTTTCGTAGAATCGAGGGTCAGTGTTAGGGTGAGGGTTAGGGTTAGGATTAGGGTTAGAGTCAGGAGCATTTTTAGCGTTAGGGTTGGGGTTAGGGTCAGGGTTTGAGTGCATTTAGGGGTAGGGGAGGAGTTGGGTTAGGATTAAGAGCATTAAGGATAGTGCTAGGGTTAGAGTTAGGTTTATGGTTAGCTTTTGTAGAATCGAGGGCTAGGCTTTGGGTTAGGCTTCGGTTGAGGGTTAGGGTTAGAATCAAGCACAGTTTTAGTGTTAGCGTTAAGGTGAAGGTTAGGGTTAAAGTGCTTTTAGGGCTAGTGGTAGGGGTAGGGTTAGGATTAGGGTTAAGGTTTGTGTTGGTAGCATCGAGGTTTAGGGTTAGGCTTAGGGTCAGGATTGCCTTTTGGGTTAGAATCGAGTGCATTTAGGGTTAGGGTTAGTGTTGAGATTGACGATTTAGTGTTAGGCTTAGAATCGAGAACATTTAGGGTTAGAGTTATGGTTAGAATTCGCTAGGGTTAAGGTTAGGGTTAGGGGTAGTGGTGGGGTTAAAGTGCATATAGAGGTAGGGATAGGAGTAGTGTTAGGATTAGGGTTAAGGTTTATGTGGGTAGAATCGAGGTTTAGGTTTAAGCTTAGGGTCAGGATTGCATTTTGGATCAGAATCGAGTGTATTTTGGCTTTGGGTTACTGTTCAAATTGACGATTTAGTGTTAGGGTTTGAATCAAGCACATTAGCGTTAGAGTTATGGTTAGAATCCACTGCATTTAGGCTTAGGGTTAGGATTAGGGTTATTAGGGTCAGGATTAGAATCGAGAGCATTTAAGGATAGTTCTAGGGTTAGAGTTAGGTTTAGGGTTAGCTTTCGTAGAAGCGAGGGTTAGGCTTAGGGTTAGGCTTAGGGTGAGGGTTAGGGTTAGAATCAAGCACAGTTTTAGTGTTAGCGTTAGGGTGAGGGTTAGGGTTAAAGTGCTTTTAGGGCTACTGGTAGGGTTAGGGTTAGGATTAGGGTTAAGGTTTGTGTTGGTAGATTCGATGTTTAGGTTTAGGCTTAGGGTCAGGATTGCATTTTGGATCAGAATCGAGCGTATTTAGGCTTTGGGTTAGTGTTCAAATTGATGATTTAATGTTGGGGTTTGAATCGATCACATTTAGGGTTAGAGTTCTGGTTAGAATTCGTTAGGGTTAGGGTTAGTGTGAGGGTTATGGGTAGGGTTAGAGTGCATTGAGGGGTAGGGGTAGGGGTATGGTTAAGATTATGGTTAGGGTTTGTGTGGGTAGAATCGAGGTTTAGGGTTAGGCTTAGGGTCAGGATTGCCTATTGGGTTAGAATCGAGTGCATTTAGGGTTAGGGTTAGTGTTGAGATTGACGATTTAGTGTTAGGCTTAGAATCGAGAACATTTAGGGTTAGAGTTATGGTTAAAATTCGCTAGGATTAGGGTTAGGGTTAGGGGTAGGGGTAGGGTTAGAGTGCATATAGAGGTAGGGATAGGAGTAGGGTTAGGATTAGTGTTAAGGTTTGTGTGGGTAGAATCGAGGTTTAGGTTTAAGCTTAGGGTCTGGATTGCATTTTGCATCAGAATCGAGTGTATTTGGGCTTTGGCTTAGTGTTCAAATTGACGATTTAGTGTTAGGGTTTGAATCGAGCACATTTAGCGTTAGAGTTAGGGTTAGAATTCAGTGCCTTTAGGGTTAGGGTTAGGGTTAGTGTTAGGGTTAGGGTCAGGGTTAAAATGGAGAGCATTTAAGGGTAGTGCTAGGGTTAGAGTTATGTTTAGCGTTCGCTTTCGTAGAATCGAAGGTTAGGCTTAAGGTTAGGCTTAAGGTTAGGGTTAGAGTTAGAACCAGGCGCATTTTTAGTGTTCTGGTTTTTGTTAGGGTATGGCTTAGAGTGCATTAGGGGTAGGGGTAGGAGTGGGGTTAGGATTAGGGTTAAGGTTTGTGTTGGTAGCATCGAGGTTTAGTGTTAGGCTTAGGGTCAGAAATGGCTTTTCGGTTAGGATCCAGTGCATTTAGGGTTAGGGTTAGTGTTGAGATTGACGATTTAGTGTTAGGCTTAGAATCGAGAACATTTAGGGTTAGAGGTATGGTTAGAATTCGGTAGGGTTAGGGTTAGGGGTAGGGGTAGGGGTAGTGTTAGAGTGCATGTAGAGGTAGGGATAGGAGTAGGGTTAGGATTAGTGTTAAGGTTTGTGTGAGTAGAATCGAGGTTTAGCTTTAAGCTTAGGGTCTGGATTGCATTTTGGATCAGAATCGAGTGTATTTTGGCTTTGGTTTAGGGTTCAAATTGACGATTTAGTGTTAGGGTTTGAATCGAGCACATTTAGGGTTAGAGTTATGGTTAGAATTCAGTGCATTTAGGGTTAGGGTTAAGGTTAGGGTTAGGTTTAGGGTCAGCGTTAGAATCGAGAGCATTAAGGATAGTGCTAGAGTTAGAGTTAGGTTTAGAATTAGGTTTCGTAGAATTGAGGGTTAGGGTTAGCGTTAGGGTCAGGATTGCCTTTTGCGTTAGAATCGAGTGCATTTAGGGTTAGCGTTAGTGTTGAGATTGACGATTTAGTGTTAGGGTTATAATCGAGCACATTAGGGTTAGAGTTATGTTTAGAATCCACTGCATTTAGGCTTAGGGTTAGGATTAGGGTTATTAGGGTCAGGATTAGAATCGAGAGCATTTAAGGATAGTGCTAGGGTTAGAGTTAGGTTTAGGGTTAGCTTTCGTAGAAGCGAGGGTTAGGCTTAGGGTTAGGCTTAGGGTGAGGGTTAGGGTTAGAATCAAGCACAGTTTTAGTGTTAGCGTTAGGGTGAGGGTTAGGGTTAAAGTGCTTTTAGGGCTACTGGTAGGGTTAGGGTTAGGATTAGGGATAAGGTTTGTGTTGGTAGATTCGAGGTTTAGGTTTAGGCTTAGGGACAGGATTGCATTTTGGATCAGTATCGAGCGTATTTAGGCTTTGGCTTAGTGTTCAAATTGATGATTTAATGTTGGAGTTTGCATCGAGCACATTTAGGATTAGAGTTCTGGTTAGAATTCGTTAGGGTTAGGGTTAGTGTTAGGGGTAGGGGTAGGGTTAGAGTGCATTGAGGGGCAGGGGTAGGGGTATGGTTAAGATTATGGTTAGGGTTTGTGTGGGTGGAATCGAGGTTTAAGGTTAGGCTTTGGATCAGGATTGCCTTTTGGGTTAGAATCGAGTGCATTTAGGGTTAGGGTTAGTGTTGAGATTGACGATTTAGTGTTAGGCTTAGAATCGAGAACATTTAGGGTTAGAGTTATGGTTAGAATTCGCTAGGGTTAGGGTTAGGGTTAGGGGTAGGGGTAGGGTTAGAGTGCATATAGAGATAGGGATAGGAGTAGGGTTAGGATTAGTGTTAAGATCTGTGTGGGTAGAATCGACGTTTAGGTTTAAGCTTAGGGTCAGGATTGCATTTTGGATCAGAATCGAGTGTATTTAGGCTTTGGCTTAGTGTTCAAATTGACGATTTAGTGTTAGGGTTTGAATGGAGCACATTTAGGGTTAGAGTTATGGTTAGAATTCAGTACCTTTAGGGTTAGGGTTAGGGTTAGTGTTAGGGTTAGGGTCAGGGTTAAAATCGAGAGCATTTAAGGGTAGTGCTAGGGTTAGAGTTAGGTTTAGCGTTTGCTTTCGTAGAATCGAAGGTTAGGCTTAAGTTTAGGCTTAAGGTTAGGGTTAGAGTTAGAATGAGGCGCATTTTTAGTGTTCTGGTTTTCGTTAGGGTATGGCTTAGAGTGCATTAGGGGTAGGGGTTGGAGTAGGGTTAGGATTAGGGTTAAGGTTTGTGTTGGTAGCATCGAGGTTTAGGGTTAGGTTTAGGGTCAGAAATGGCTTTTGGGTTAGGATCCAGTGCATTTAGGCTTAGGGATGGTGTTGAAATTGACGATTTAGTGTTAGGGTTAGAATCGAGCACATTTAGGGTTAGAGTTTTGGTTAGAATTCCTTAGGGTTAGGGTTAGTGTTAGGGGTAGGCGTAGGGTTAGAGTGCATTGAGGGGTAAGGGTAGGGGTAGAATTAGGATTAGGGTCAGGGTTTGTGTGGGTAGAATCGACGTTTAGGGTTGGGCTTAAGGTCAGGATTGCCTTTTGGGTTAGAATCGAGTGCATTTGGATTAGGGTGAGTGTTGAGATTGACGATTTAGTGTTAGGCTTAGAATCGAGAACATTTAGGGTTAGAGTTATGGTTAGAATTCGCTAGGGTTAGGGTTAGGGTTAGGGGTAGGGTTCGGGTTAAAGTGCATATAGAGGTAGGGATAGGAGTAGGGTTAGGATTAGGGTTAAGGTTTATGTGGGTAGAATCCAGGTTTAGGTTTAAGCTTAGGGTCAGGATTGCATTTTGGATCAGAATCGAGTGTATTTAGGCTTTGGCTTAGGGTTCAAATTGACGATTTAGTGTTAGGGTTTGAATCGAGCACATTTAGGGTTAGAGTTATGGTTAGAATTCAGTGCCTTTTGGGTTAGGGTTAGGGTTAGTGTTAGGGTTAGGGTCAGGGTTAAAATGGAGAGCATTTAAGGGTAGTGCTAGGGTTAGAGTTAGGTTTAGCGTTCGCTTTCGTAGAATCGAAGGTTAGGCTTAAGGTTAGGCTTAAGGTTAGGGTTAGAGTTAGAATCAGGCGCATTTTTAGTGTTCTGGTTTTCGTTAGGGTATGCCTTAGAGTGCATTAGGGGTAGGGGTAGGAGTAGGGTTAGGATTAGGGTTAAGGTTTGTGTTGGTAGCATCGAGGTTTAGGGTTAGGTTTAGGGCCAGAAATGGCTTTTGGGTTAGGATCCAGTGCATTTAGGCTTAGGGATGGTGTTGAAATTGACGATTTAGTGTTAGCGTTAGAATCGAGCACATTTAGGGTTAGAGTTTTGGTTAGAATTCCTTAGGGTTAGGGTTAGTGTTAGGGGTAGGGGTAGGGTTAGAGTGCATTGAGGGGTAAGGGTAGGGGTAGAATTCGGATTATGGTCAGGATTTGTGTGGGTAGAATCGACGTTTAGGGTTGGGCTTAGGGTCAGGATTGCCTTTTGGGTTAGAATCGAGTGCATTTGGGTTAGGGTTAGTGTTGAGATTGACGATTTAGTGTGAGGCTTAGAATTGAGAACATTTAGGGTTACAGTTTTGGTTAGAATTAGCTAGGGTTAGGGTTAGGGTTAGGGGTAGGGGTGGGGTTAGAGTGCATATAGAGGTAGGGATAGGAGTAGGGTTAGGATTAGGGTTAAGGTTTGTGTGGGTTGAATCGAGGTTTAGGTTTAAGCTTAGGGTCAGGATTGCATTTTGGATCAGAATCGAGTGTATTTAGGCTTTGGCTTAGTGTTCAAATTGAGGCATTTAGGGTTAGGGTTTGAATGGAGCACAGTTAGGGTTAGTGTTATGTTTAGAATTTAGTGCCTTTAGGGTTAGGGTTAGGGTTAGTGTTAGGGTTCGGGTCAGGGTTAAAATCGAGAGCATTTAAGGATAGTGCTAGAGTTAGAGTTAGGTTTAGCGTTCGCTTTCGTAGAATCGAGGTTTCGACTTATGGTAAGGCTTAGGGTTACGGTTAGGGTTAGAATCAGGCGCATTTTTAGTGTTGTGGTTTTCGTCAGGGTATGGCTTAGAGTGTACTTAGTGGTAGGGCTATGAGTAGAGTTAGGATTAGGGTTAAGGTTTGTGTTGGTAGAATCGAGGTTTAGGGTTAGGCTTAGGGTCAGGAATGGCTTTTGGGTTAGAGTCGAGTGCATTTAGGGTTAGGGATAGTGTTGAAATTGACGATTTAGTGTTTGGTTAGAATCGAGCACATTTAGGGTTAGAGTTATGGTTAGAATCCACTATATTTAAGCTTAGGGTTAGGGTTAGGGTTATTAGGGTCAGGATGAGAATCGAGAGCATTTAAGGATAGTGTTAGGGTTAGAGTTAGGTTTAGGGTTAGGTTTCGTAGAATTGAGGGTTAGGGTTAGGGTTAGGGATAGAATCAAGCGCATTTTTAGTGTTAGGGGTTGGGTCAGGGTTAGCGTTAGAGTGCATATAGAGGTAGGGATAGGAGTAGGGTTGGGATTCGGGTTAGGGTTTGTGTTGGTAGAATCGAGGTTTAGGGTTAGGCTTAGGGTCAGGATTGCCTTTTGGGTTAGAGTCGAGTGCATTTAGGGTTAGGCTTAGTGCTGAGATTGACGATTTAGTGTTAGGGTTATAATCGAGCACATTAGGGCTAGAGCTATGGTTAGAATCCAGTGCATTTAGGGTTAGGATTAGGGATAGGGTTAGGTTTATGTTTAGGGTGAGGGTTAGAATCGAGTGCATTTAAGGATAGTGTTAGGGTTAGAGTTAGGTATAGGGTGAGGTTTCGTAGAATCGAGGGTCAGTGTTAGGGTGAGGGGTTAGGGTTAGGATTAGGGTTAGAGTCAGGAGCATTTTTAGCGTTAGGGTTGGGGTTAGGGCCAGGGTTTGAGTGCATTTAGGGGTAGGGGAGAAGTTGGGTTAGGATTAGGGTTAGGGTTTGTGTTGGTAGAATCGAGGTTTTGCGTTAGGCTTAGGGTCAGGAGAGCATTTTGGGTCATATTTCAGAGCATTTGGGCTTAGGGTTAGTGTTGAAATTGATGATTTAGTTATAGCATTAGAGACAGGCACATTTAGGGATAGAGTTATGATTAGAATTCAGTGCATTTAGGGTTAGGGTTAGGGTTAGGGTTAGGTTTAGGGTCAGCGTTAGAATCGAGAGCATTAAGGATAGTGCTAGAGTTAGAGTTAGGTTTAGGATTAGGTTTCGTAGAATTGAGGGTTAGGGTTAGCGTTAGGGTCAGGATTGCCTTTTGCGTTTGAATCGAGTGCATTTAGGGTTAACGTTAGTGTTGAGATTGACGATTTAGTGTTAGGGTTATAATCGAGCACATTAGGGTTAGAGTTATGGTTAGAATCCACTGCATTTAGGCTTAGGGTTAGGATTAGGGTTATTAGGGTCAGGATTAGAATCGAGAGCATTTAAGGATAGTGCTAGGGTTAGAGTTAGGTTTAGGGTTAGCTTTCGTAGAAGCGAGGGTTAGGCTTAGGGTTAGGCTTAGGGTGAGGGTTAGGGTTAGAATCAAGCACAGTTTTAGTGTTAGCGTTAGGGTGAGGGTTAGGGTTAAAGTGCTTTTAGGGCTACTGGTAGGGTTAGGGTTAGGATTAGGGATAAGGTTTGTGTTGGTAGATTCGAGGTTTAGGTTTAGGCTTAGGGACAGGATTGCATTTTGGATCAGAATCGAGCGTATTTAGGCTTTGGCTTAGTGTTCAAATTCATGATTTAATGTTGGGGTTTTGAATCGAGCACATTTAGGGTTAGAGTTCTGGTTAGAATTCGTTAGGGTTAGGGTTAGTGTTAGGGGTAGGGGTACGGTTAGTGTGCATTGAGGGGTAGGGGTAGGGGTATGGTTAAGATTAGGGTTAGGGTTTGTGTGGGTAGAATCGAGGTTTAGGGTTAGGGTTAGGGTCAGGATTGCCTTTTGGGTTAGAATCGAGTGCATTTAGGGTTAGGGTAAGTGTTGAGATTGACGATTTAGTGTGAGGCTTAGAATCGAGAACATTTAGGGTTAGAGTTATGGTTAGAATTCGCTAGGGTTAGGGTTAGGGTTAGGGGTAGGGGTAGGGTTAGAGTGCATATAGAGGTAGGGATAGGAGTAGGGTTAGGATTAGTGTTAAGGTTTGTGTGGGTAGAATCGAGGTTTAGGTTTAAGCTTAGGGTCAGGATTGCATTTTGGATCAGAATCGAGTGTATTTAGGCTTTGGCTCAGGGTTCAAATTGACGATTTAGTGTTAGGGTTTGAATCGAGCACATTTAGGGTTAGAGTTATGGTTAGAATTCAGTGCCTTTAGGGTTAGGGTTAGGGTTAGTGTTAGGGTTAGGGTCAGGGTTAAAATGGAGAGCATTTAAGGGTAGTGCTAGGGTTAGAGTTAGGTTTAGCGTTTGCTTTCGTAGAATCGAAGGTTAGGCTTAAGGTTAGGCTTAAGGTTAGGGTTAGAGTTAGAATCAGGCGCATTTTTAGTGTTCTGGTTTTCGTTATGGTATGGCTTAGAGTGCATTAGGGGTAGGGGTAGGAGTAGGGTTAGGAGTAGGGTTAAGGTTTGTCTTGGTAGCATCGAGGTTTAGGGTTAGGCTTAGGGTCAAAAATGGCTTTTGGGTTAGAGTCGAGTGCATTTAGGGTTAGGGATAGTGTTGAAATTGACGATTTAGTGTTAGGGTTAGAATCGAGCACATTTAGGGTTAGAGTTTTGGTTAGAATTCCTTAGGGTTAGGGTTAGTGTTAGGGGTAGGGGTAGGGTTAGAGTGCATTGAGGGTTAAGGGCAGGGGTAGAATTAGGATTAGGGTCAGGGTTTGTCTGGGTAGAATCGACGTTTAGGGTTGGGCTTAGGGTCAGGATTGCCTTTTGGGTTAGAATCGAGTGCATTTGGGTTAGGGTTAGTGTTGAGATTAACGATTTAGTGTTAGGCTTAGAATTGAGAACATTTAGGGTTAGAGTTTTGGTTAGAATTCGCTAGGGTTAGGGTTAGGGGTAGGGGTGGGGTTAGAGTGCATATAGAGGTAGGGATAGGAGTAGGGTTAGGATTAGGGTTAAGGTTTGTGTTCGTAGAATCGAGGTTTAGGTTTAAGCTTGGGGTCAGGATTGCATTTTGGATCAGAATCGAGTTTATTTAGGCTTTGGCTTAGTGTTCAAATTGAGGCATTTACGGTTAGGGTTTGAATGGAGCACAGTTAGGGTTAGAGTTATGGTTAGAATTCAGTGCCTTTAGGGTTAGGGTTAGGGTTAGTGCTAGGGTTAGGGTCAGGGTTAAAATCGAGAGCATTTAAGGATAGTGCTAGAGTTAGAGTTAGGTTTAGCGTTCGCTTTCGTAGAATCGAGGTTTAGGCTTATGGTAAGGCTTAGGGTTAGGGTTAGGGTTAGAATCAGGCGCATTTTTAGTGTTGTGGTTTTCGTCAGGGTATGGCTTAGAGTGTACTTAGTGGTAGGGCTATGAGTAGAGTTAGGATTAGGGTTAAGGTTTGTGTTGGTAGAATCGAGGTTTAGGGTTAGGCTTAGGGTCAGGAATGGCTTTTGGGTTAGAGTCGAGTGCATTTAGGGTTAGGGATAGTGTTGAAATTGACGATTTAGTGTTTGGTTAGAATCGAGCACATTTAGGGTTAGAGTTATGGTTAGAATCCACTATATATAAGCTTAGGGTTAGGGTTAGGGTTATTAGGGTCAGGATGAGAATCGAGAGCATTTAAGGATAGTGTTAGGGTTAGAGTTAGGTTTAGGGTTAGGTTTCGTAGAATTGAGGGTTAGGGTTAGGGTTAGGGATAGAATCAAGCGCATTTTTAGTGTTAGGGGTTGGGTCAGGGTTAGCGTTAGAGTGCATATAGAGGTAGGGATAGGAGTAGGGTTGGGATTCGGGTTAGAGTTTGTGTTGGTGGAATCGAGGTTTAGGGTTAGGCTTAGGGTCAGGATTGCCTTTTGGGTTAGAGTCGAGTGCATTTAGGGTTAGGCTTAGTGCTGAGATTGACGATTTAGTGTTAGGGTTATAATCGAGCACATTAGGGTTAGAGTTATGGTTAGAATCCAGTGCATTTAGGGTTAGCATTAGGGATAGGGTTAGGTTTATGTTTAGGGTGAGGGTTAGAATCGAGTGCATTTAAGGATAGTGTTAGGGTTAGAGTTAGGTATAGGGTGAGGTTTCGTAGAATCGAGGGTCAGTGTTAGGGTGAAGGGTTAGGGTTAGGATTAGGGTTAGAGTCAGGAGCATTTTTAGCGTTAGGGTTGGGCTTAGGGCCAGGGTTTGAGTGCATTTAGGGGTAGGAGAGAAGTTGGGTTAGGATTCGGGTTAGGGTTTGTGTTGGTAGAATCGAGGTTTTGCGTTAGGCTTAGGGTCAGGAGAGCATTTTGGGTCATAATTCAGAGCATTTGGGCTTAGGGTTAGTGTTGAAATTGATGATTTAGTGATAGCATTAGAATCAGGCACATTTAGGGATAGAGTTATGATTAGAATTCAGTGCATTTAGGGTTAGGGTGAGGGTTAGGGTTAGGTTTAGGGTCAGCGTTAGAATCGAGAGCATTAAGGATAGTGCTAGAGTTAGAGTTAGGTTTAGGATTAGGTTTCGTAGAATTGAGGGTTAGGGTTAGCGTTAGGGTCAGGATTGCCTTTTGCGTTAGAATCGAGTGCATTTAGGGTTAGCGTTAGTGTTGAGATTGACGATTTAGTGTTAGGGTTATAATCGAGCACATTAGGGTTAGAGTTATGGTTAGAATCCACTACATTTAGGCTTAGGGTTAGGATTAGGGTTATTAGGGTCAGGATTAGAATCGAGAGCATTTAAGGATAGTGCTAGGGTTAGAGTTAGGTTTAGGGTTAGCTTTCGTAGAAGCGAGGGTTAGGCTTAGGGTTAGGCTTAGGGTGAGGGTTAGGGTTAGAATCAAGCACAGTTTTAGTGTTAGCGTTAGGGTGAGGGTTAGGGTTAAAGTGCTTTTAGGGCTAGTGGAAGGGATAGGGTTAGGATTAGGGTTAAGGTTTGTGTTGGTAGATTCGAGGTTTAGGTTTAGGCTTAGGGTCAGGATTGCATTTTGGATCAGAATCGAGTGTATTTAGGCTTTGGGTTAGTGTTCAAATTGATGATTTAATGTTGGGGTTTGAATCGAGCACATTCAGGGTTAGAGTTCTGGTTAGAATTCGTTAGGGTTAGGGTTAGTGTTAGGGGTAGGGGTAGGGTTAGTGTGCATTGAGGGGTAGGGGTAGGGGTATGGTCAAGATTAGGGTTAGGGTTTGTGTGGGTAGAATCGAGGTTTAGGGTTAGGCTTAGCGTCAGAATTGCCTTTTGTGTTAGAATCGAGTGCATTTGGGTTAGGGTTAGTGTTGAGATTGACGATTTAGTGTTAGGCTTAGAATCGAGAACATTTAGGGTTAGAGTTTTGGTTAGAATTCGCTAGGGTTAATGTTAGAGTAAGGGGTAGGGGTAGGGTTAGAGTGCATATAGAGGTAGGGATAGGAGTAGGTTTAGGATTAGTGTTAAGGTTTGTGTGGGTAGAATCGAGGTTTAGGTTTAAGCTTAGGGTCAGGATTGCATTTTGGATCAGAATCGAGTGTATTTAGGCTTTGGCTTAGTGTTCAAATTGACGATTTAGTGTTAGGGTTTGAATCGAGCACATTTAGGGTTAGAGTTATGGTTAGAATTCAGTGCCTTTAGGGTTAGGGTTAGGGTTAGTGTTAGGGTTAGGGTCAGGGTAAAAATCGAGAGCATTTAAGGGTAGTGCTAGGGTTAGAGTTAAGTTTAGCGTTCGCTTTCGTAGAATCGAAGGTTAGGCTTAAGGTTAGGCTTAAGGTTAGGGTTAGAGTTAGAATGAGGCGCATTTTTAGTGTTCTGGTTTTCGTTATGGTATGGCTTAGAGTGCATTAGGGGTAGGGGTAGGAGTAGGGTTAGGAGTAGGGTTAAGGTTTGTCTTGGTAGCATCGAGGTTTAGGGTTAAGCTTAGGGTCAGAAATGGCTTTTGGGTTAGGATCCAGTGCATTTAGGCTTAGGGATGGTGTTGAAATTGACGATTTAGTGTTAGGGTTAGAATCGAGCACATTTAGGGTTAGAGTTTTGGTTAGAATTCCTTAGGGTTAGGGTTAGTGTTAGGGGTAGGGGTAGGGTTAGAGTGCATGAGGGGTAAGGGTAGGGGTAGAATTAGGATTAGGGTCAGGGTTTGTGTGGGTAGAATCGACGTTTAGGGTTGGGCTTAGGGTCAGGATTGCCTTTTGGGTTAGAATCGAGTGCATTTGGGTTAGGGTTAGTCTTGAGATTGACGATTTAGTGTTAGGCTTAAAATCGATAACATTTAGGGTTAGAGTTTTGGTTAGAATTCACTAGGGTTAGGGTTAGGGTTAGGGGTAGGGGTGGGGTTAGAGTGCATATAGAGGTAGGGATAGGCGTAGGGTTAGGATTAGGGTTAAGGTTTGTGTGGGTAGAATCGAGGTTTAGGTTTAAGCTTAGGGTCAGGATTGCATTTTGGATCAGAATCGAGTGTATTTAGGCTTTGGGTTAGTGTCCAAATTGATGATTTAGTGTTGGGGTTTGAATCGAGCACATTTAGGGTTAGAGTTCTGGTTAGAATTCGTTAGGATTAGGGTTAGTGTTAGGGGTAAGGGTAGGGTTGGAGTGCATTGAGGGGTAGGGGTAGGTGTAGGGTTAGGATTAGGGTTAGGGTTTGTGTTGGTAGAATCGAAGTTTAGGGTTAGGCTTAGGGTCATCATTGCCTTTTGGGTTAGAATCGAGTGCATTTAGGGTTAGGGTTAGCGTTGTTATTGACGATTTAGAGTTAGTGTTAGAATCAAGCACATTAGGATTTGAGTTATGGTTAGAATCCAGTGCATTTAGGGTTAGGATTAGGGTTAGGGCTAGGGTTATGTTTAGGGTGAGGGTTAGAATCGAGTGCATTTAAGGATAGTGTTAGGGTTAGAGTTAGTTATAGGTTTAGCCTTCGTAGAATCGAGGGTTAGTGTTAGGGTTAGGGTTAGGTTTAGGATTAGGGTTAGAATCAAGCGCATTTTTACTGTTAGGTTTGGGGTTAGGGTTAGGGTTTGAGTGCATTTAGGGGTAGGTGAGGAGTTGGGTTAGGATTCGGGTTAGGGTTTGTGTTGGTGAATCGAGGTTTTGGGATAGGCTTGGGTCCGGAGAACATTTTCGGTCACAATTCAGAGCATTTAGGCTTAGGGTTAGTGTTGAAATTGATTATTTGGTTTTAGCGTTAGAATCAAGCGCATTTAGGGATAGAGTTATGGTTAGAATTCAGTGCATTAAGGGTTAGGGTTAGGGTTAGGGGTAGGGTAAGAGTTATTAGGGTCAGGATTTGAATCGAGAGTATTTAAGGATCCTGTTAGTGTTAGAGTTAGGTTTAGGGTGAGGTTTCGTAGAATCGAGGGTTAGGGTTAGGGTTAGGGTTCGGGTTCGGTTTAGAATCAAGCGCATTTTTAGTATTAGTGTTGGGGCAGGCTTACGATTAGAGTGCATTTAGGGGTAGAGGTAGGAGTAGGGTTAGGATTAGGGTTAGGGTTTGTGTTGGTAGACTCGAGGTTTTGGGTGAGGCTTAGGGTCAGGAGAGCATTTTGGGTCATAATTCAGAGCATATAGGCTTAGGGTTAGTGTTGAAATTGATGATTTAGTTTTAGCGTTAGAACGAAGCACATTTAGGTATAGAGGTATGATTAGAATTCAGTGCATTTATTGTTAGGATTAGGGTTAGGGTTAGGGTTAGGGTTAGGTTTAGGGTCAGGGTTAGAATCGAGAGCATTTAAGGATAGTACTAGGGTTAGAGTTAGGTTTAGGGTTAGTTTTCGTAGAACCGACGGTTAGGCTTAGCGTTAGGCTTAGGGTGAGGGTTAGGGTTAGAATCAAGCACAGTTTTGGTGTTAGCGTTAGGGTGAGGGGTAGGGTTAAAGTGCTTTTAGGGCTACTCGTAGGGTTAGGGTTAGGATTACGGTTAAGGTTTGTGTTGGTAGAATCGAGTTTTAGGGTTAGGCTTATGGTCAGGATTGCCTTTTGGGTTAGAATCGAGTGCATTTAGGGTTAGGGTTAGTGTTGAGACTGACGATTTAATGTTAGGGTTATATTCGAGCACATTAGGGTTAGAGTTATGGTTAGAATCCAGTGCATTTAGGGTTAGCATTAGGGATAGGGTTTGGTTTATGTTTAGGGTGAGGGATAGAATCGAGTGCATTTAAGGATAGTGTTAGGGTTAGAGTTAGGTATAGGGTTAGCTTTCGTAGAATCGAGGGTCAGTGTTAGGGTGAGGGTTAGGGTTAGGATTAGGGTTAGAGTCAGGAGCATTTTTAGCGTTAGGGTTGGGGTTAGGGTCAGGGTTTGAGTGCATTTAGGGGTAGGGGAGGAGTTGGGTTAGGATTAGGGTTAGGGTTTCTGTTGGTAGAATCGAGGTTTTGGGTTAGGCTTAGGGTCAGGAGAGCATTTTGGGTCATAATTCAGAGCATTTGGGCTTAGGGTTAGTGTTGAAATTGATGATTTCGTTATAGCGTTCGAATCAGGCACATTTAGGGATAGAATTATGATTAGAATTCAGTGCATTTAGGGTTAGGGTTATGGTTAGGGTTAAGGTTTGTGTTGGTAGAATCGAGGTTTAGGTTTAGGCTTAGGGTCAGGACTGCATTTTAGATCAGAATCTTGTGTATTTAGGCTTTGGGTTAGTGTTCAAATTGACGATTTAGTGTTAGGGTTTGAATCGAGCACATATAGGGTTAGAGTTAAGTTTAGAATTCAGTGCATTTATTGTTAGCGTTAGGGTTAGGGGTAGGTTGAGGGTCAGGGTTAAAATCGAGAGCGTTTAAGGATAGTGCTAGGGGCAGAGTTAGGTTTAGGGTTCGTTTTCGTAGAATCGAGGGTTAAGCTTAAGGTTAGGCTTAGGGTGAGGGATAGGGTTAGAATCAGGCACATTTTTAATGGTCTGCTTTTCATCAGGGTATGGCTTAGAGTGCATTTAGGGGTAGGGGTAGGGGTAGGGTCAGGATTAGGGTTAGGGTTTGTGTTGGTAGAATCGAAGTTTAGGGTTAGGCGTAGGGTGAGGATTGCCTTTTGGGTTACAACTGAGTGCATTTAGAGTTAGGGTTAGTGTTGAGATTGACGATTTAGTGTTAGACTTAGAATCGAGCAGATCAGGGTTAGAGTTATGGTTAGAATCCACTATATTTAAGCTTAGGGTTAGGGTTAGGCTTATTAGGGTCAGGATTAGAATCGAGAGCATTTAAGGATAGTGTTAGGGTTAGAGTTAGGTTTAGGGTTAGGTTTCGTAGAATTGAGGGTTAGGGTTAGGATTAGGGTTAGGGTTAGGGATAGAATCAAGAGCATTTTTAGTTTTAGGTGTTGGGTCAGGGTTAGGGTTTGAGTGCATATAGAGGTAGGGATAGGAGTAGGGTTGGGATTAGGGTTAGGGTTTGTGTTGGTAGAATCGAGGTTTATGGTTAGGCTTAGGGTCAGGATTGCCTTTTGGGTTAGAGTCGAGTGCATTTAGGGTTAAGCTTAGTGTTGAGATTGACGATTTAGTGTTAGGGTTATAATCGATCACATTAGGGTTAGAGTTATGGTTAGAATCCATGGCATTTAGGCTTAGGGTTAGGGTTAGGGTTATTAGGGTCAGGATTAGAATCGAGAGTATTTAAGGATAGTGTTAGGTTTAGAGTTAGGTTTAGGGTTAAGTTTCATAGAATTGAGGGTTAGGGTTAGGGTTAGAATCAAGCGCATTTTTGGTGTTAGGGGTTGGGTTAAGGTTAGGATTAGAGTGCATATAGATTTAGGGATAGGAGGAGGGTTAGGATTAGGGTTAGGGTTTGTTTTGGTAGAATCGAGGTTTAGGGTTAGGCTTAGGGTCAGGAATGGCTTTTGGCTTAGAGTCGAGTGCATTTAGGGTTAGGGATAGTGTTGAAATTGACGATTTAGTGTTTGGTTAGAATCGAGCACATTTAGGGTTAGAGGTTTGGTTAGAATTCCTTAGAGTTAGGGTTAGTGTAAGGGGTAAGGGTAGGGTTAGAGTGCATTTAGGGGTAGGGGTAGGGGTAGGGTTTGGATTAGGGTTAGGGTTTGTGTTGGTAGAATCTAAGTTTAGTGTTAGGCTTAGGGTCAGCATTGCCTTTTGGGTTAGAATCGATTGCATTTAGGGTTAGGGTTAGTGTTGAGATTGACGATTTAGAGTTAGTGTTAGAATCAAGCACATTAGGATTAGAGTTATGGTGAGAATCCAGTGCATTTAGGGTTAGGATTAGGGTTAGGGTTAGCGTTATGTTTAGGGTGAGGGTTAGAATCGAGTGCATTTAAGGATAGTGTTAGGGTTAGAGTTAGTTATAGGGTTATCCTTCGTAGAATCGAGGGTTAGTGTTAGGGTTAGGGTTAGGGTGAGGATTCGGGTTAGAATCAAGCGCATTTTTAGTGTTAGGTTTGGGGTTAGGGTCAGGGTTTGAGTGCATTTAGGGGTAGGGGAGGAGTTGGGTTAGGATTCAGGTTAGGGTTTGTGTTGGTAGAACCGAGGTTTTGGATTAGGCTTAGGGTCAGGAGAGCATTTTTGGTCATAATTCCGAGCATTTAGGCTTAGGGTTAGTGTTGAAATTGATGATTTAGTTTTAGCGTTAGAACCAAGCACATTTAGGGATAGAGTTATGATTAGAATTCAGTGCATTTAAGGTTAGGATTAGGGTTAGGGTTAGGGTTAGGGTTAGGTTTAGTTTCAGGGTTAGAATCGAGAGAATTTAAGAATAGTGCTAGGGTTAGAGTTAGGTTTAGGGTTAGCTTTCGCAGAATCGAGGGTTAGGCTTAGGGTTAAGCCTAGGGTGAGGGTTAGGGTTAGAATCAATCACAGTTTTAGAGTTAGCGTTAGGGTGAGGGTTAGGGTTAAAGTGCTTTTAGGGCTAGTGGTAGGAGTAAGCTTAGGATTAGGGTTAACCTTTGTGTTGGTAGATTCGAGGTTTAGATCTAGGCTGAGGGTCAGGATTGCATTTTGGATCAGAATCGAGTGTATTTAGGCTTTGGGTTAGTGTCCAAATTGACGATTTAGTGTTGGGGTTTGAATAGAGCACATTTAGGGTTAGAGTTCTGGTTAGAATTCGTTAGGATTAGGGTTAGTGTTAGGGGTAAGGGTAGCGTTAGAGTGCATTGAGGGGTAGGGGTAGGTGTAGGGTTAGGATTAGGGTTAGGGTTTGTGTTGGTAGAATCGAAGTTTAGGGTTAGGCTTAGGGTCATCATTGCCTTTTGGGTTAGAATCGAGTGCATTTAGGGTTAGGGTTAGCGTTGAGATTGACGATTTAGAGTTAGTGTTAGAATCAAGCACATTAGGATTTGAGTTATGGTTAGAATCCAGTGCATTTAGGGCTAGGATTAGGGTTAGGGTTAGGGTTATGTTTAGGGTGAGGGTTAGAATCGAGTGCATTTAAGGATAGTGTTAGGGTTAGAGTTAGTTATAGGTTTAGCCTTCCTAGAATCGAGGGTTAGTGTTAGGGTTAGGGTTAGGTTTAGGATTAGGGTTAGAATCAAGCGCATTTTTAGTGTTAGGTTTGGGGTTATGGTTAGGGTTTGAGTGCATTTAGGGGTAGGTGAGGAGTTGGGTTAGGATTCGGGTTAGGGTTTGTGTTGGTAGAATCGAGGTTTTGGGTTAGGCTTGGGTCCGGAGAACATTTTCGGTCACAATTCAGAGCATTTAGGCTTAGGGTTAGTGTTGAAATTGATGATTTGGTTTTAGCGTTAGAGTCAAGCGCATTTAGGGATAGAGTTATGGTTAGAATTCAGTGCGTTAAGGGTTAGGGTTAGGGTTAGGGGTAGGGTAAGAGTTATTAGGGTCAGGATTTGAATCGAGAGTATTTAAGGATCCTGTTAGTGTTAGAGTTAGGTTTAGGGTGAGGTTTCGTAGAATCGAGGTTTAGGGTTAGGGTTAGGGTTCGGGTTCGGTTTAGAATCAAGCGCATTTTTAGTATTAGTGTTGGGGCAGGCTTACGATTAGACTGCATTTAGGGGTAGAGGTAGGAGTAGGGTTAGGATTAGGGTTACGGTTTGTGGTGGTAGAATCGAGGTTTGGGGTTAGGCGTAGGGTCTGGATTGCATTTTGGGTTAGAATCGAGTGCATTCCGGCTTAGAGTTAGTGATAAGTTTGACGATTTAGTGTTAGGGTTAGAATCGAGCACATTTAGGGTTAGAGTTATGGTTACAATTCGTTAGGGTTAGGGTTAGGGTTAGGGGTAGTGTAGAGGTTAGAATCACGCGCCTTTTTAGTGTTAGGGTTAGGGTTAGTGTTAGGGTTAGAGTGCATTTAGAGGCAGGGGTAGCGATAGGATTAGGATTAGGGTTAGGGTTTGTGTTGGTAGACTCGAGGTTTTGGGTGAGGCTTAGGGTCAGGAGAGCATTTTGGGTCATAATTCAGAGCATATAGGCTTAGGGTTAGTGTTGAAATTGATGATTTAGTTTTAGCGTTAGAACCAAGCACATTTAGGTATAGAGGTATGATTAGAATTCAGTGCATTTATTGTTAGGATTAGGGTTAGGGTTAGGGTTAGGGTTAGGTTTAGAATCAATCGCATTTTTAGTATTACGGTTGGGATAGGCTTACGATTAGAGTGCATTTAGGGGTAGGGGCAGGAGTAGGGGTATGAGTAGGGTTACGGTTTGTGGTGGTAGAATCGAGGTTTAGGGTTGGGCTTAGGGTCCGGATTGCCTTTTGGGTTAGAATCGAGTGCATTCCGGCTTAGAGTTTGTGATGAGATTGACGATTTAGTGTTAGGGTTAGAATCGAGAACATTTAGGGTTAGAGTTATGGTTACAATTCGCTAGGGTTAGGGTTAGGGTTATGGATAGTGTAGGGGTTAGAATCACGCGTCTTTTTAGTGTTAGGGTTAGGGTTAGTGTTAGGGTTAGAGTGCATTTAGAGGTAGGGGTAGCGGTAGGATTAGGATTAGGGTTAGGGTTGTGTTTGTAGAATCGAGGTTTTGGGTGAGGCTTAGGGTCAGGAGAGCATTTTGGGTCATAATTCAGAGCATTTAGGTTTAGGGTTAGTGTTGAAATTGATGATTTAGTTTTAGCGTTAGAACCAAGCACATTTAGGGATAGAGTTATGATTAGAATTCAGTGCATTTAGGGTTAGGGTTAGGGTTAGGTTTAGGGTCAGGGTTAGAATCGAGAGCATTTAAGGATAATGCTAGGGTTAGACTTAGGTTTAGGGTTACCTTTCGTAGAAGCGAGGGTTAGGCTTAGGGTTAGGCTTAGGGTGAGGGTTAGGGTTAGAATCAAGCACAGTTTTAGTGTTAGCGTTAGGGTGAGGGTTAGGGTTAAAGTGCTTTTAGGGCTAGTTGTAGCGTTAGGGTTAGGATTAGGGTTAACCTTTGTGTTGGTAGATTCGAGGTTTAGGCTTAGGCTTAGGGTCAGGATTGCATTTTGGATCAGAATCGAATGTATTTAGGCTTTGGGTTAGTGTTCAAATTTACGATTTAGTGTTGGGGTTTGAATCGAGCACATTTAGGGTTAGAGGTTTGGTTAGAATTCCTTAGAGTTAGGGTTAGTGTAAGGGGTAAGGGTAGGGTTAGAGTGCATTTAGGGGTAGGGGTAGGGGTAGGGTTTGGATTAGGGTTAGGGTTTGTGTTGGTAGAATCGAAGTTTAGTGTTAGGCTTAGGGTCAGCATTGCCTTTTGGGTTAGAATCGATTGCATTTAGGGTTAGGGTTAGTGTTGAGATTGACGATTTAGAGTTAGTGTTAGAATCAAGCACATTAGGATTAGAGTTATGGTGAGAATCCAGTGCATTTAGGGTTAGGATTAGGGTTAGGGTTAGCGTTTTGTTTAGGGTGAGGGTTAGAATCGAGTGCATTTAAGGATAGTGTTAGGGTTAGAGTTAGTTGTAGGGTTATCCTTCGTAGAATCGAGGGTTAGTGTTAGGGTTAGGGTTAGGGTGAGGTTTAGGGTTAGAATCAAGCGCATTTTTAGTGTTAGGTTTGGGGTTAGGGTTAGGGTTTGAGTGCATTTAGGGGTAGGGGAGGAGTTGGGTGAGGATTCAGGTTAGGGTTTGTGTTGGTAGAATCGAGGTTTTGGGTTAGGCTTGGGTCCGGAGAGCATATTCGGTCATAATTCAGAGCATTTAGGCTTAGGGTTAGTGTTGAAATTGATGATTTAGTTTTAGCGTTAGAACCAAGCACATTTAGGGATAGAGTTATGATTAGAAAT
The DNA here is from genome assembly GCF_028372415.1 of Notamacropus eugenii. Taxonomy (NCBI): domain Eukaryota; kingdom Metazoa; phylum Chordata; class Mammalia; order Diprotodontia; family Macropodidae; genus Notamacropus; species Notamacropus eugenii. Next base: position 4,972 of record NW_027325197.1, on the reverse strand, counting down.
CACTGCATTTAAGGTTAGGATTAGGGTTAGGGTTAGGGTTAGGGTTAGGTTTAGTTTCAGGGTTAGAATCGAGAGAATTTAAGAATAGTGCTAGGGTTAGAGTTAGGTTTAGGGTTAGCTTTGGCAGAATCGAGGGTTAGGCTTAGGGTTAAGCCTAGGGTGAGGGTTAGGGTTAGAATCAATCACAGTTTTAGAGTTAGCGTTAGGGTGAGGGTTAGGGTTAAAGTGCTTTTAGGGCTAGTGGTAGGAGTAAGCTTAGGATTAGGGTTAACCTTTGTGTTGGTAGATTCGAGGTTTAGGTCTAGGCTGAGGGTCAGGATTGCATTTTGGATCAGAATCGAGTGTATTTAGCCTTTGGGTTAGTGTCCAAATTGACGATTTAGTGTTGGGGTTTGAATCGAGCACATTTAGGGTTAGAGTTCTGGTTAGAATTCGTTAGGATTAGGGTTAGTGTTAGGGGTAAGGGTAGGGTTAGAGTGCATTGAGGGGTAGGGGTAGGGGTAGGGTTAGGATTAGGGTTAGGGTTTGTGTTGGTAGAATCGAAGTTTAGGGTGAGGCTTAGGGTCATCATTGCCTTTTGGGTTAGAATCGAGTGCATTTAGGGTTAGGGTTAGCCTTGAGATTGACGATTTAGAGTTAGTGTTAGAATCAAGCACATTAGGATTTGAGTTATGGTTAGAATCCAGTGCATTTAGGGTTAGGATTAGGGTTAGGGTTAGGGTTATGTTTAGGGTGAGGGTTAGAATCGAGTGCATTTAAGGATAGTGTTAGGGTTAGAGTTAGTTATAGGTTTAGCCTTCGTAGAATCGAGGGTTAGTGTTAGGGTTAGGGTTAGGTTTAGGAATAGGGTTAGAATCAAGCACATTTTTAGTGTTAGGTTTGGGGTTAGGGTTAGGGTTTGAGTGCATTTAGGGGTAGGTGAGGAGTTGGGTTAGGATTCGGGTTAGGGTTTGTGTTGGTAGAATCGAGGTTTTGGGTTAGGCTTGGGTCCGGAGAGCATATTCGGTCATAATTCAGAGCATTTAGGCTTAGGGTTAGTGTTGAAATTGATGATTTGGTTTTAGCGTTAGAATCAAGCGCATTTAGGGATAGAGTAATGGTTAGAATTCAGTGCATTAAGGGTTAGGGTTAGGGTTAGGGGTAGGGTAAGAGTTATTAGGGTCAGGATTTGAATCGAGAGTATTTAAGGATCCTGTTAGTGTTAGAGTTAGGTTTAGGGTGAGGTTTCGTCGAATCGAGGTTTAGGGTTAGGGTTAGGGTTCGGGTTCGGTTTAGAATCAAGCGCATTTTTAGTATTAGTGTTGGGGCAGGCTTACGATTAGAGTGCATTTAGGGGTAGAGGTAGGAGTAGGGTTAGGATTAGGGTTACGGTTTGTGGTGGTAGAATCGAGGTTTGGGGTTAGGCGTAGGGTCTGGATTGCATTTTGGGTTAGAATCGAGTGCATTCCGGCTTAGAGTTAGTGATGAGGTTGACGATTTAGTGTTAGGGTTAGAATCGAGCACATTTAGGGTTAGAGTTATGGTTACAATTCGTTAGGGTTAGGGTTAGGGTTAGGGTTAGGGAAGGGGTTAGAATGACGCGTCTTTTTAGTGTTAGGGTTAGGGTTAGTGTTAGGGTTAGAGTACATTTAGAGGTAGGGGTAGCGATAGGATTAGGATTAGGGTTAGGGTTTGTGTTGGTAGACTCGAGGTTTTGGGTGAGGCTTAGGGTCAGGAGAGCATTTTGGGTGATAATTCAGAGCATATGGGCTTAGGGTTAGTGTTGAAATTGATGATTTAGTTTTAGCGTTAGAGCCAAGCACATTTAGGTATAGAGGTATGATTAGAATTCAGTGCATTTATTGTTAGGATTAGGGTTAGGGTTAGGGTTAGGGTTAGGTTTAGAATCAATCGCATTTTTAGTATTAGGGTTGGGGTAGGCTTACGATTAGAGTGCATTTAGGGGTAGGGGCAGGAGTAGGGGTATGATTAGGGTTACGGTTTGTGGTGGTAGAATCGAGGTTTAGGGTTGGGCTTAGGGTCCGGATTGCCATTTGGGTTAGAATCGAGTGCATTCCGCCTTAGAGTTAGTGATGAGATTGACGATTTAGTGTTGGGGTTAGAATCGAGAACATTTAGGGTTAGAGTTATGGTTACAATTCGCTAGGTTTAGTGTTAGGGTTATGGGTAGTGTCGGGGTTAGAATCACGCGTCTTTTTAGTGTTAGGATTAGGGTTAGAGTGCATTTAGAGGTAGGGGTAGCGGTAGGATTAGGATTAGGGTTAGGGTTGTGTTTGTAGAATCGAGGTTTTGGGTGAGGCTTAGGGTCAAGAGAGCATTTTGGGTCATAATTCAGAGCATTTAGGTTTAGGGTTAGTGTTGAAATTGATGATTTAGTTTTAGCGTTAAAACCAAGCACATTTAGGGATAGAGTTATGATTAGAATTCAGTGCATTTAGGGTTAGGGTTAGGGTTAGGTTTAGGGTCAGGGTTAGAATCGAGAGCATTTAAGGATAATGCTAGGGTTAGAGTTAGGTTTAGGGTTAGCTTTCGTAGAAGCGAGGGTTAGGCTTAGGGTTAGGCTTAGGGTGAGGGTTAGTGTTAGAATCAAGCACAGTTTTAGTGTTAGCGTTAGGGTGAGGGTTAGGGTTAAAGTGCTTTTAGGGCTAGTGGTAGGAGTAAGCTTAGGATTAGGGTTAACCTTTGTGTTGGTAGATTCGAGGTTTAGGTCTAGCCTTAGGGTCAGGATTGCATTTTGGATCAGAATCGAGTTTATTTAGGCTTTGGGTTAGTGTCCAAATTGACGATTTAGTGTTGGGGTTTCAATCGAGCACATTTATGGTTAGAGTTCTGGTTAGAATTCGTTAGGGTTAGGGTTAGTGTTAGGGGTAGGGGTAGGGTTAGAGTGCATTGAGGGGTAGGGGTAGGGGTAGGGTTAGGATTAGGGTTAGGGTTTGTGTTGGTAGAATCGAAGTTTAGGGTGAGGCTTAGGGTCATCATTGCCTTTTGGGTTAGAATCGAGTGCATTTAGGGTTAGGTTTAGCGTTGAGATGGACGATTTAAAGTTAGTGTTAGAATCAAGCACATTAGGATTTGAGTTATGGTTAGAATCCAGTGCATTTAGGGTTAGGATTAGGGTTAGGGTTAGGGTTATGTTTAGGGTGAGGGTTAGAATCGAGTGCATTTAAGGATAGTGTTAGGGTTAGAGTTAGTTATAGGGTTAGCCTTCGTAGAATCGAGGGTTAGTGTTAGGGTTAGGGTTAGGGTGAGGATTAGGGTTAGAATCAAGCGCATTTTTAGTGTTAGGTTTGGGGTTAGGGTTAGTGTTTGAGTGCATTTAGGGGTAGGTGAGGAGTTGGGTTAGGATTCGGGTTAGGGTTTGTGTTGGTAGAATCGAGGTTTTGGGTTAGGCTTGGGTCCGGAGAGCATATTCGGTCATAATTCAGAGCATTTAGGCTTAGGGTTAGTGTTGAAATTGATGATTTGGTTTTAGCGTTAGAATCAAGTGCATTTAGGGATAGAGTTATGGTTAGAATTCAGTGCATTAAGGGTTAGGGTTAGGGTTAGGGGTAGGGTAAGAGTTATTAGGGTCAGGATTTGAATCGAGAGTATTTAAGGATCCTGTTAGTGTTAGAGTTAGGTTTAGGGTGAGGTTTAGTAGAATCGAGGTTTAGGGTTAGGGTTAGGGTTCGGGTTCGGTTTAGAATCAAGCGCATTTTTAGTATTAGTGTTGGGGCAGGCTTACGATTAGAGTGCATTTAGGGGTAGAGGTAGGAGTAGGGTTAGGATTAGGGTTACGGTTTGTGGTGGTAGAATCGAGGTTTGGGGTTAGGCGTAGGGTCTGGATTGCATTTTGGGTTAGAATCGAGTGCATTCCGGCTTAGAGTTAGTGATGAGGTTGACGATTTAGTGTTAGGGTTAGAATCGAGCACATTTAGGGTTAGAGTTATGGTTACAATTCGTTAGGGTTAGGGTTAGGGTTAGGGTTAGGGTTAGGGAAGGGGTTAGAATGACGCGTCTTTTTAGTGTTAGGGTTAGGGTTAGTTTTAGGGTTAAGAGTGCATTTAGAGGTAGGGGTAGCGATAGGATTAGGATTAGGGTTAGGGTTTGTGTTGGTAGACTCGAGGTTTTGGGTGAGGCTTAGGGTCAGGAGAGCATTTTGGGTCATAATTCAGAGCATATAGGCTTAGGATAAGTGTTGAAATTGATGATTTAGTTTTAGCGTTAGAACCAAGCACATTTAGGTATAGAGGTATGATTAGAATTCAGTGCATTTATTGTTAGGATTAGGGTTAGGGTTAGGTTTAGGGTCAGGGTTAGAATCGAGAGCATTTAAGGATAGTACTAGGGTTAGAGTTAGGTTTAGGGTTAGTTTTCGTAGAATCGATGGTTAGGCTTAGCGTTAGGCTTAGGGTGAGGGTTAGGGTTAGAATCAAGCACAGTTTTAGTGTTAGCGTTAGGGTGAGGGGTAGGGTTAAAGTGCTTTTAGGGCTACTGGTAGGGTTAGGGTTAGGATTACGGTTAAGGTTTGTGTTGGTAGAATCGAGTTTTAGGGTTAGGCTTATGGTCAGGATTGCCTTTTGGGTTAGAATCGAGTGCATTTAGGGTTAGGGTTAGTGTTGAGATTGACGATTTAGTGTTAGGCTTAGAATCGAGAACATTTAGGGTTAGAGTTATGGTTAGAATTCGCTAGGGTTAGGGTTAGGGTTAGGGGTAGGGGTAGGGTTAGAGTGCATATAGAGGTAGGGATAGGAGTAGGGTTAGGATTAGTGTTAAGGTTTGTGTGGGTAGAATCGAGGTTTAGGTTTAAGCTTAGGGTCAGGATTGCATTTTGCATCAGATTCGAGTGTATTTAGGCTTTGGCTTAGTGTTCAAATTGAGGCATTTAGGGTTAGGGTTTGAATCGAGCACATTTAGGGTTAGAGTTATGGTTAGAATTTAGTGCCTTTAGGGTTAGGGTTAGGGTTAGTGTTAGGGTTAGGGTCAGGGTTAA
>NW_027325196.1:0-91286 GCF_028372415.1 Notamacropus eugenii | reverse complement strand
TGCAGTCGATTCTACCCCACAAGGCAATCCTGACCCTAAGCCTAAGGCTGAACCTCAATTCTACGAACAAAACCCTAACCCTAAACCTCACCTTACTCCTACCCCTACGCCTGAATGCCCTCTAACCCTAACCCTAGCCCTAACCTTAACGCTAAAAATGTCCTTGATTCTAAACCTAACCCTAACCCTAACCCTAACCCTAACCGTCGATTCTAAGAAAGCTAACCCTTAACCTAACTCTAACCCTAACACTATCCTTAAATGCACTCGATTCTAACCCTCACCTAAACATAACCGTAACCCTAACCCTAACCCTAACCTAAATGCACTGGATTCTAACCAGAACTCTAATCCTAATGTGCTTGATTCTAACACTAACTCTAAATCGTCAATCTCAACACTAACCCTAACCCTAAATCCACTTGATTCTAACCCAAAAGGCAATCCTGACCCGAACACTAACCCTACCCTCGATTCTATGAAAGCTAACCCTATACATAACACTACCCCTAACACTATCCTTAAATGCACTCGATTCTAATCCTCACCCCTGAACATAACCCTAACCCTAACACTAACCCTAACTCTAAATGCACTGCATTCTAACCATAATTCTAACCCTAATGTGCTCGATTATAACCCCAACACTAAATCGTCAATCTCAACACTAAGCCTAACCCTCAAATGCACTCGACTCTAACCCAAAAGGCAATCCAGACCCTAAGCAACCCTAAACCTCGATTCTACCAACACAAACCCTAACCCTAATCCTAACCCTACTCCTATCCCTACCTCTATATTCACTCTAACCCTAACCCTAACCTACCCCTAACAGTAAAAAAGGCCTTGATTCCTAACCCTAACCCTAACCCTAACCCTAACCTACCCCTACCCCTACCCCTAAATGCACTCAACCCTACCCTACCCTTACACTAACCCGAACCCTAACGAAATCTAACCAGAACTGTAACCTAAATGTGTTCGATTCTAACCCAAACACTAAATCGTCAATTCAACACTATCCCTCAGCCTAAATGCACTGGATTCTAACCCAAAAGCCATTCCTGACCCTAAGGCCTAACCCTAAACCTCTTCTACCATCAGAAACCTTAAACTTAATCCTAACCCTACTCCTACCCCTACCCCTAAATGCACTCTAAGCCATACCCTGACGAAAACCAGAACACTAAAAATGCACCTGATTCTAACCCTAACCCTAAGTCTAAGCCTAACCTTAAGCCTAACTCTCGATTCTACGAAAGCGAACGCTAACCTAACTCTAACCCTAGCACTACCCTTAAATGCTCCTCGATTTTAACCCTGACCCTAACCTAACCCTAACTCTAACCCTAATGCACTGAATTTTAACCATAACTCTAACCCTAAATGTGCTCGATTCAAACCCTAACACTCAATCGTCAATTTGAACACTAACCCAAAGCCTAAATACACTCGATTCTGATCCAAAATGCAATCCTGACCCAAAGCCTAAACCGAAACCTCGATTCTACATCACTAACCCTAACCCAAATCCTAATCCTACCGCTACCCCTACCTCTAAAGGCACTCTAACCTTAACACTAACCGTAACCCCAACACTAAAAAGGCGCGTGATTCTAGCACCTACCCTACCCTACCCCTAACCCTAACCCTAACGAATTCGAACCATAACTCTAACCCTAAATGTGCTCGATTCTAACCCTAACACTAATCGTCAATCTCATCACTAACTCTAACCCGGAATGCACTCGATTCTAATTCAAAAGGCAATCCTGACCCTAAGCCTAACCCTAAACCTGGATCCTTCCACCACAAACCGTAACGCTAATCCTAACCCTACTCCTACCCCTACCCCAAAATACACTCTAATCGTAAGCCTACCCAAACCCTAATACTAAAAATGCGCTTGATTCTAAACCGAACCCGAACCCTATCCCTAAGCCTAACCTTCGATTCTACGAAAGCTAACCCTAACCTAACCTCTAACACTAACACGATCCTTAAATACTCTCGATTCAAACCCTGACCCTAATAACCCTAACCCTAATCCTCACCCTAAATGCATTAGATTTTAACCATAACTCTAACGCTAATGTGCTCGTTTCTAACATTACACTAAATCGTCAACCTCAACACTAACTGTAACCCTAAATGCAGTCGATTCTAACCCACAAGGCAATCCTGACCCTAAGCCTAAGGCTGAACCTCATTCTACGAACAAAAACCCTAACCCTAAACCTAACCCTACTCCTACCCTACGCTGAATGCCCCCTAACCCTAACCCTAACCCTAACCGTCGATTCTAAGAAAGCTAACCCTAACCTAACTCTAACCCTAACACTATCCTTAAATGCACTCGATTCTAACCCTCACCCTAAACTTAACCGTAACCCTAACCCTAATCCTAACCTAAATGCACTGGATTCTAACCAGAACTCTAATCCTAATGTGCTTGATTCTAACACTAACTCTAAATCGTCAATCTCAACACTAACCCTAACCCTAATCCACTTGATTCTAACCCAAAAGGCAATCCTGACCCAGACACTAACCCTAACCCTCGATTCTACGAAAGCTAACCCTATACATAACACTACCCCTAACACTATCCTGAAATGCACTCGTTTCTAATCCTCACCCTGAACATAACCCTAACCCTGACACTAACCCTAACTCTAAATGCACTGCATTCTAACCATAATTCTAACCCTAATGTGCTCGATTATAACCCCAACACTAAATCGTCAATCTCAACACTAAGCCTAACCCTCAATGCACTCGACTCTAACCCAAAAGGCAATCCTGACCCTAAGCCTAACCCTAAACCTCGATTCTACAACACAAACCCTAACCCTAATCCTAACCCTACTCCTATCCCTACCTCTATATGCACTCTAACCCTAACCCTAACCTAACCCCTAACAGTAAAAATGCGCTTGATTCTAACCCTAACCCTAACCCTAACCCTAACCCTACCCTACCCCTACCCCTAAATGCACTCAACCCTACCCCTACCCCTTACACTAACCCGTACCCTAACGAAATCTAACCAAAACTGTAACCCTAAATGTGTTCGATTCTAACCCAAACACTAATCGTCAATTTCAACACTATCCCTCAGCCTAAATGCACTGGATTCTAACCAAAGCCATTCCTGACCCTAAGCCTAACCCTAAACCTCTTCTACCATCAGAAACCTTAAACCTAATCCTAACCCTACTCTACCCCTACCCCTAAATGCACTCTAAGCCATACCCTGACGAAAACCAGAACACTAAAAATGCACCTGATTCTAACCCTAACCCTAAGTCTAAGCCTAACCTTAAGCCTAACTCTCGATTCTACGAAAGCGAACGCTAAACCTAACTCTAACCCTAGCACTACCCTTAAATGCTCTCGATTTTAACCCTGACCCTAAACCTAACCCTAACTCTAACCCTAAATGCACTGAATTTTAACCATAACTCTAACCCTAAATGTGCTCGATTCAAACCCTAACACTCAATCGTCAATTTGAACACTAACCCAAAGCCTAAATACACTCGATTCTGATCCAAAATGCAATCCTGACACAAAGCCTAAACCGAAACCTCGATTCTACCATCACTAACCCTAACCCAAATCCTAATCCTACCGCTACCCCTACCTCTAAAGGCACTCTAACCTTAACACTAACCGTAACCCCAACACTAAAAGGCGCGTGATTCTAGCCCCTACCCTACCCCTACCCCTAACCCTAACCCTAACCAATTCTAACCATAACTCTAACCCTAAATGTGCTCGATTCTAACCCTAACACTAAATCGTCAATCTCATCACTAACTCTAACCCGGAATGCACTCGATTCTAACCCAAAAGGCAATCCTGACCCTAAGCCTAGCCCTAAACCTGGATTCTACCACCACAAACCGTAACGCTAATCCTAACCCTACTCCTATCCCTACCCCAAAATACACTCTAATCGTAAGCCTACCCAAACCCTAATACTAAAAATGCGCTTGATTCTAAACCGAACCCGAACCCTATCCTAACCCTAACCCTCGATTCTACGAAAGCTAACCCTAAACCTAACTCTAACACTAACACGATCCTTAAATACTCTCGATTCAAACCCTGACCCTAATAACCCTAACCCTAATCCTCACCCTAAATACATTAGATTATAACCATAACTCTAACGTTAATGTGCTCGTTTCTAACATTACACTAAATCGTCAACCTCAACACTAACTGTAACCCTAAATGCAGTCGATTCTAACCCACAAGGCAATCCTGACCCTAAGCCTAAGGCTGAACCTCAATTCTACGAACAAAAACCCTAACCCTAAACCTAACCCTACTCCTACCCCTACGCCTGAATGCCCTCTAACCCTAACCCTAGCCCTAACCTTAACGCTAAAAATGTCCTTGATTCTAAACCTAACCCTAACCCTAACCCTAACCCTAACCGTCGATTCTAAGAAAGCTAACCCTACCTAACTCTAACCCTAACACTATCCTTAAATGCACTCGATTCTAACCCTCACCCTAAACATAACCGTAACCCTAACCCTAACCCTAACCTAAATGCACTGGATTCTAACCAGAACTCTAATCCTAATGTGCTTGATTCTAACACTAACTCTAAATCGTCAATCTCAACACTAACCCTAACCCTAAATCCACTTGATTCTAACCCAAAAGGCAATCCTGACCCGAACACTAACCCTAACCCTCGATTCTACGAAAGCTAACCCTATACATAACACTACCCCTAACACTATCCTTAAATGCACTCGATTCTAATCCTCACCCTGAACATAACCCTAACCCTAACACTAACCCTAACTCTAAATGCACTGCATTCTAACCATAATTCTAACCCTAATGTGCTCGATTATAACCCAAACACTAAATCGTCAATCTCAACACTAAGCCTAACCTCAATGCACTCGACTCTAACCCAAAAGGCAATCCTGACCCTAAGCCTAACCCTAAACCTCGATTCTACCAACACAAACCCTAACCCTAATCCTAACCCTACTCCTATCCCTACCTCTATATGCACTCTAACCCTAACCCTAACCTAACCCCTAACAGTAAAAATGCGCTTGATTCTAACCCTAACCCTAACCCTAACCCTAACCCTACCCCTACCCCTACCCCTAAATGCACTCAACCCTACCCCTACCCCTTACACTAACCCGTACCCTAACGAAATCTAACCAAAACTGTAACCCTAAATGTGTTCGATTCTAACCCAAACACTAAATCGTCAATTTCAACACTATCCCTCAGCCTAAATGCACTGGATTCTAACCCAAAAGCCATTCCTGACCCTAAGCCTAACCCTAAACCTCTTCTACCATCAGAAACCTTAAACCTAATCCTAACCCTACTCCTACCCTACCCCTAAATGCACTCTAAGCCATACCCTGACGAAAACCAGAACACTAAAAATGCACCTGATTCTAACCCTAACCCTAAGTCTAAGCCTAACCTTAAGCCTAACTCTCGATTCTACGAAAGCGAACGCTAAACCTAACTCTAACCCTAGCACTACCTTAAATGCTCTCGATTTTAACCCTGACCCTAAACCTAACCCTAACTCTAACCCTAAATGCACTGAATTTTAACCATAACTCTAACCCTAAATGTGCTCGATTCAAACCCTAACACTCAATCGTCAATTTGAACACTAACCCAAAGCCTAAATACACTCGATTCTGATCCAAAATGCAATCCTGACACAAAGCCTAAACCGAAACCTCGATTCTACCATCACTAACCCTACCCAAATCCTAATCCTACCGCTACCCCTACCTCTAAAGGCACTCTAACCTTAACACTAACCGTAACCCCAACACTAAAAGGCGCGTGATTCTAGCCCCTACCCTACCCCTACCCCTAACCCTAACCCTACCAATTCTAACCATAACTCTAACCCTAAATGTGCTCGATTCTAACCCTAACACTAAATCGTCAATCTCATCACTAACTCTAACCCGGAATGCACTCGATTCTAACCCAAAAGGCAATCCTGACCCTAAGCCTAGCCTAAACCTGGATTCTACCACCACAAACCGTAACGCTAATCCTAACCCTACTCCTATCCCTACCCCAAAATACACTCTAATCGTAAGCCTACCCAAACCCTAATACTAAAAATGCGCTTGATTCTAAACCGAACCCGAACCCTATCCCTAACCCTAACCCTCGATTCTACGAAAGCTAACCCTAAACCTAACTCTAACACTAACACGATCCTTAAATACTCTCGATTCAAACCCTGACCCTAATAACCCTAACCCTAATCCTCACCCTAAATACATTAGATTATAACCATAACTCTAACGTTAATGTGCTCGTTTCTAACATTACACTAATCGTCAACCTCAACACTAACTGTAACCCTAAATGCAGTCGATTCTAACCCAAAAGGCAATCCTGACCCTAAGCCTAAGGCTGAACCTCAATTCTACGAACAAAAACCCTAACCTAAACCTAACCCTACTCCTACCCTACGCCTGAATGCCCTCTAACCCTAACCCTAGCCCTAACCTTAACGCTAAAAATGTCCTTGATTCTAAACCTAACCCTAATCTAACCCTAACCCTAACCGTCGATTCTAAGAAGCTAACCCTAACCTAACTCTAACCCTAACACTATCCTTAAATGCACTCGATTCTAACCCTCACCCTAAACATAACCCTAACCCTAACCCTAATCCTAACCTAAATGCACTGGATTCTAACCAGAACTCTAATCCTAATGTGCTTGATTCTAACACTAACTCTAAATCGTCAATCTCAACACTAACCCTAACCCTAAATCCACTTGATTCTAACCCAAAAGGCAATCCTGACCCGAACATTAACCCTAACCCTCGATTCTACGAAAGCTAACCCTATACATAACACTACCCCTACCACTATCCTTATTTGCACTCGATTCTAATCCTCACCCTGAACATAACCCTAACCCTAACACTAACCCTAACTCTAAATGCACTGCATTCTAACCATAATTCTAACCCTAATGTGCTCGATTATAACCCCAACACTAAATCGTCAATCTCAACACTAAGCCTAACCCTCAATGCACTCGACTCTAACCCAAAAGGCAATCCTGACCCTAAGCCTAACCCTAAACCTCGATTCTACCAACACAAACCCTAACCCTAATCCTAACCCTACTCCTATCCCTACCTCTATATGCACTCTAACCCTAACCCTAACCTAACCCCTAACAGTAAAAATGCGCTTGATTCTAACCCTAACCCTAACCCTAACCCTAACCCTACCCCTACCCCTACCCCTAAATGCACTCAACCCTACCCCTACCCCTTACACTAACCCGAACCCTAACGAAATCTAACCAGAACTGTAACCCTAAATGTGTTCGATTCTAACCCAAACACTAAATCGTCAATTTCAACACTATCCCTCAGCCTAAATGCACTGGATTCTAACCCAAAAGCCATTCCTGACCCTAAGCCTAACCCTAAACCTCTTCTACCATCAGAAACCTTAAACCTAATCCTAACCCTACTCCTACCCCTACCCCTAAATGCACTCTAAGCCATACCCTGACGAAAACCAGAACACTAAAAATGCACCTGATTCTAACCCTAACCCTAAGTCTAAGCCTAACCTTAAGCCTAACTCTCGATTCTACGAAAGCGAACGCTAAACCTAACTCTAACCCTAGCACTACCCTTAAATGCTCTCGATTTTAACCCTGACCCTAAACCTAACCCTAACTCTAACCCTAAATGCACTGAATTTTAACCATAACTCTAACCCTAAATGTGCTCGATTCAAACCCTAACACTCAATCGTCAATTTGAACACTAACCCAAAGCCTAAATACACTCGATTCTGATCCAAAATGCAATCCTGACACAAAGCCTAAACCGAAACCTCGATTCTACCATCACTAACCCTAACCCAAATCCTAATCCTACCGCTACCCCTACCTCTAAAGGCACTCTAACCTTAACACTAACCGTAACCCCAACACTAAAAAGGCGCGTGATTCTAGCCCCTACCCTACCCCTACCCCTAACCCTAACCCTAACGAATTCTAACCATAACTCTAACCCTAAATGTGCTCGATTCTAACCCTAACACTAAATCGTCAATCTCATCACTAACTCTAACCCGGAATGCACTCGATTCTAATTCAAAAGGCAATCCTGACCCTAAGCCTAACCCTAAACCTGGATCCTTCCACCACAAACCGTAACGCTAATCCTAACCCTACTCCTACCCCTACCCCAAAATACACTCTAATCGTAAGCCTACCCAAACCCTAATACTAAAAATGCGCTTGATTCTAAACCGAACCCGAACCCTATCCCTAACCCTAACCCTCGATTCTACGAAAGCTAACCCTAAACCTAACTCTAACACTAACACGATCCTTAAATACTCTCGATTCAAACCCTGACCCTAATAACCCTAACCCTAATCCTCACCCTAAATGCATTAGATTTTAACCATAACTCTAACGCTAATGTGCTCGTTTCTAACATTACACTAAATCGTCAACCTCAACACTAACTGTAACCCTAAATGCAGTCGATTCTAACCCACAAGGCAATCCTGACCCTAAGCCTAAGGCTGAACCTCAATTCTACGAACAAAAACCGTAACCCTAAACCTAACCCTACTCCTACCCCTACTCCTGAATGCCCCCTAACCCTAACCCTAGCCCTAACCTTAACGCTAAAAATGTCCTTGATTCTAAACCTAACCCTAACCCTAACCCTAACCCTAACCGTCGATTCTAAGAAAGCTAACCCTAACCTAACTCTAACCCTAACACTATCCTTAAATGCACTCGATTCTAACCCTCACCCTAAACATAACCGTAACCCTAACCCTAACCCTAAGCTAAATGCACTGGATTCTAACCAGAACTCTAATCCTAATGTGCTTGATTCTAACACTAACTCTAAATCGTCAATCTCAACACTAACCCTAACCCTAAATCCACTTGATTCTAACCCAAAAGGCAATCCTGACCCGAACACTAACCCTAACCCTCGATTCTACGAAAGCTAACCCTATACATAACACTACCCCTAACACTATCCTTAAATGCACTCGATTCTAATCCTCACCCTGAACATAACCCTAACCCTAACACTAACCCTAACTCTAAATGCACTGCATTCTAACCATAATTCTAACCCTAATGTGCTCGATTATAACCCCAACACTAAATCGTCAATCTCAACACTAAGCCTAACCCTCAATGCACTCGACTCTAACCCAAAAGGCAATCCTGACCCTAAGCCTAACCCTAAACCTCGATTCTACCAACACAATCCCTAACCCTAATCCTAACCCTACTCCTATCCCTACCTCTATATGCACTCTAACCCTAACCCTAACCTAACCCCTAACAGTAAAAATGCGCTTGATTCTAACCCTAACCCTAACCCTAACCCTAACCCTACCCCTACCCCTACCCCTAAATGCACTCAACCCTACCCCTACCCCTTACACTAACCCGAACCCTAACGAAATCTAACCAAAACTGTAACCCTAAATGTGTTCGATTCTAACCCAAACACTAAATCGTCAATTTCAACACTATCCCTCAGCCTAAATGCACTGGATTCTAACCCAAAAGCCATTCCTGACCCTAAGCCTAACCCTAAACCTCTTCTACCATCAGAAACCTTAAACCTAATCCTAACCCTACTCCTACCCCTACCCCTAAATGCACTCTAAGCCATACCCTGACGAAAACCAGAACACTAAAAATGCACCTGATTCTAACCCTAACCCTTAGTCTAAGCCTAACCTTAAGCCTAACCCTCGATTCTACGAAAGCGAACGCTAAACCTAACTCTAACCCTAGCACTACCCTTAAATGCTCTCGATTTTAACCCTGACCCTAAACCTAACCCTAACTCTAACCCTAAATGCACTGAATTTTAACCATAACTCTAACCCTAAATGTGCTCGATTCAAACCCTAACACTCAATCGTCAATTTGAACACTAACCCAAAGCCTAAATACACTCGATTCTGATCCAAAATGCAATCCTGACACAAAGCCTAAACCGAAACCTCGATTCTACCATCACTAACCCTAACCCAAATCCTAATCCTACCGCTACCCCTACCTCTAAAGGCACTCTAACCTTAACACTAACCGTAACCCCAACACTAAAAAGGCGCGTGATTCTAGCCCCTACCCTACCCCTACCCCTAACCCTAACCCTAACGAATTCGAACCATAACTCTAACCCTAAATGTGCTCGATTCTAACCCTAACACTAAATCGTCAATCTCATCACTAACTCTAACCCGGAATGCACTCGATTCTAATTCAAAAGGCAATCCTGACCCTAAGCCTAACCCTAAACCTGGATCCTTCCACCACAAACCGTAACACTAATCCTAACCCTACTCCTACCCCTACCCCAAAATACACTCTAATCGTAAGCCTACCCAAACCCTAATACTAAAAATGCGCTTGATTCTAAACCGAACCCGAACCCTATCCCTAAGCCTAACCTTCGATTCTACGAAAGCTAACCCTAAACCTAACTCTAACACTAACACGATCCTTAAATACTCTCGATTCAAACCCTGACCCTAATAACCCTAACCCTAATCCTCACCCTAAATGCATTAGATTTTAACCATAACTCTAACGCTAATGTGCTCGTTTCTAACATTACACTAAATCGTCAACCTCAACACTAACTGTAACCCTAAATGCAGTCGATTCTAACCCACAAGGCAATCCTGACCCTAAGCCTAAGGCTGAACCTCAATTCTACGAACAAAAACCCTAACCCTAAACCTAACCCTACTCCTACCCCTACGCCTGAATGCCCCCTAACCCTAACCCTAGCCCTAACCTTAACGCTAAAAATGTCCTTGATTCTAAACCTAACCCTAACCCTAACCCTAACCCTAACCGTCGATTCTAAGAAAGCTAACCCTAACCTAACTCTAACCCTAACACTATCCTTAAATGCACTCGATTCTAACCCTCACCCTAAACTTAACCGTAACCCTAACCCTAATCCTAACCTAAATGCACTGGATTCTAACCAGAACTCTAATCCTAATGTGCTTGATTCTAACACTAACTCTAAATCGTCAATCTCAACACTAACCCTAACCCTAAATCCACTTGATTCTAACCCAAAAGGCAATCCTGACCCGAACACTAACCCTAACCCTCGATTCTACGAAAGCTAACCCTATACATAACACTACCCCTAACACTATCCTGAAATGCACTCGTTTCTAATCCTCACCCTGAACATAACCCTAACCCTGACACTAACCCTAACTCTAAATGCACTGCATTCTAACCATAATTCTAACCCTAATGTGCTCGATTATAACCCCAACACTAAATCGTCAATCTCAACACTAAGCCTAACCCTCAATGCACTCGACTCTAACCCAAAAGGCAATCCTGACCCTAAGCCTAACCCTAAACCTCGATTCTACCAACACAAACCCTAACCCTAATCCTAACCCTACTCCTATCCCTACCTCTATATGCACTCTAACCCTAACCCTAACCTAACCCCTAACAGTAAAAATGCGCTTGATTCTAACCCTAACCCTAACCCTAACCCTAACCCTACCCCTACCCCTACCCCTAAATGCACTCAACCCTACCCCTACCCCTTACACTAACCCGAACCCTAACGAAATCTAACCAGAACTGTAACCCTAAATGTGTTCGATTCTAACCCAAACACTAAATCGTCAATTTCAACACTATCCCTCAGCCTAAATGCACTGGATTCTAACCCAAAAGCCATTCCTGACCCTAAGCCTAACCCTAAACCTCTTCTACCATCAGAAACCTTAAACCTAATCCTAACCCTACTCCTACCCCTACCCCTAAATGCACTCTAAGCCATACCCTGACGAAAACCAGAACACTAAAAATGCACCTGATTCTAACCCTAACCCTAAGTCTAAGCCTAACCTTAAGCCTAACTCTCGATTCTACGAAAGCGAACGCTAAACCTAACTCTAACCCTAGCACTACCCTTAAATGCTCTCGATTTTAACCCTGACCCTAAACCTAACCCTAACTCTAACCCTAAATGCACTGAATTTTAACCATAACTCTAACCCTAAATGTGCTCGATTCAAACCCTAACACTCAATCGTCAATTTGAACACTAACCCAAAGCCTAAATACACTCGATTCTGATCCAAAATGCAATCCTGACACAAAGCCTAAACCGAAACCTCGATTCTACCATCACTAACCCTAACCCAAATCCTAATCCTACCGCTACCCCTACCTCTAAAGGCACTCTAACCTTAACACTAACCGTAACCCCAACACTAAAAAGGCGCGTGATTCTAGCCCCTACCCTACCCCTACCCCTAACCCTAACCCTAACGAATTCTAACCATAACTCTAACCCTAAATGTGCTCGATTCTAACCCTAACACTAAATCGTCAATCTCATCACTAACTCTAACCCGGAATGCACTCGATTCTAATTCAAAAGGCAATCCTGACCCTAAGCCTAACCCTAAACCTGGATCCTTCCACCACAAACCGTAACGCTAATCCTAACCCTACTCCTACCCCTACCCCAAAATACACTCTAATCGTAAGCCTACCCAAACCCTAATACTAAAAATGCGCTTGATTCTAAACCGAACCCGAACCCTATCCCTAAGCCTAACCTTCGATTCTACGAAAGCTAACCCTAAACCTAACTCTAACACTAACACGATCCTTAAATACTCTCGATTCAAACCCTGACCCTAATAACCCTAACCCTAATCCTCACCCTAAATGCATTAGATTTTAACCATAACTCTAACGCTAATGTGCTCGTTTCTAACATTACACTAAATCGTCAACCTCAACACTAACTGTAACCCTAAATGCAGTCGATTCTAACCCACAAGGCAATCCTGACCCTAAGCCTAAGGCTGAACCTCAATTCTACGAACAAAAACCCTAACCCTAAACCTAACCCTACTCCTACCCCTACGCCTGAATGCCCCCTAACCCTAACCCTAGCCCTAACCTTAACGCTAAAAATGTCCTTGATTCTAAACCTAACCCTAACCCTAACCCTAACCCTAACCGTCGATTCTAAGAAAGCTAACCCTAACCTAACTCTAACCCTAACACTATCCTTAAATGCACTCGATTCTAACCCTCACCCTAAACTTAACCGTAACCCTAACCCTAATCCTAACCTAAATGCACTGGATTCTAACCAGAACTCTAATCCTAATGTGCTTGATTCTAACACTAACTCTAAATCGTCAATCTCAACACTAACCCTAACCCTAAATCCACTTGATTCTAACCCAAAAGGCAATCCTGACCCGAACACTAACCCTAACCCTCGATTCTACGAAAGCTAACCCTATACATAACACTACCCCTAACACTATCCTGAAATGCACTCGTTTCTAATCCTCACCCTGAACATAACCCTAACCCTGACACTAACCCTAACTCTAAATGCACTGCATTCTAACCATAATTCTAACCCTAATGTGCTCGATTATAACCCCAACACTAAATCGTCAATCTCAACACTAAGCCTAACCCTCAATGCACTCGACTCTAACCCAAAAGGCAATCCTGACCCTAAGCCTAACCCTAAACCTCGATTCTACCAACACAAACCCTAACCCTAATCCTAACCCTACTCCTATCCCTACCTCTATATGCACTCTAACCCTAACCCTAACCTAACCCCTAACAGTAAAAATGCGCTTGATTCTAACCCTAACCCTAACCCTAACCCTAACCCTACCCCTACCCCTACCCCTAAATGCACTCAACCCTACCCCTACCCCTTACACTAACCCGAACCCTAACGAAATCTAACCAGAACTGTAACCCTAAATGTGTTCGATTCTAACCCAAACACTAAATCGTCAATTTCAACACTATCCCTCAGCCTAAATGCACTGGATTCTAACCCAAAAGCCATTCCTGACCCTAAGCCTAACCCTAAACCTCTTCTACCATCAGAAACCTTAAACCTAATCCTAACCCTACTCCTACCCCTACCCCTAAATGCACTCTAAGCCATACCCTGACGAAAACCAGAACACTAAAAATGCACCTGATTCTAACCCTAACCCTAAGTCTAAGCCTAACCTTAAGCCTAACTCTCGATTCTACGAAAGCGAACGCTAAACCTAACTCTAACCCTAGCACTACCCTTAAATGCTCTCGATTTTAACCCTGACCCTAAACCTAACCCTAACTCTAACCCTAAATGCACTGAATTTTAACCATAACTCTAACCCTAAATGTGCTCGATTCAAACCCTAACACTCAATCGTCAATTTGAACACTAACCCAAAGCCTAAATACACTCGATTCTGATCCAAAATGCAATCCTGACACAAAGCCTAAACCGAAACCTCGATTCTACCATCACTAACCCTAACCCAAATCCTAATCCTACCGCTACCCCTACCTCTAAAGGCACTCTAACCTTAACACTAACCGTAACCCCAACACTAAAAAGGCGCGTGATTCTAGCCCCTACCCTACCCCTACCCCTAACCCTAACCCTAACGAATTCTAACCATAACTCTAACCCTAAATGTGCTCGATTCTAACCCTAACACTAAATCGTCAATCTCATCACTAACTCTAACCCGGAATGCACTCGATTCTAATTCAAAAGGCAATCCTGACCCTAAGCCTAACCCTAAACCTGGATCCTTCCACCACAAACCGTAACGCTAATCCTAACCCTACTCCTACCCCTACCCCAAAATACACTCTAATCGTAAGCCTACCCAAACCCTAATACTAAAAATGCGCTTGATTCTAAACCGAACCCGAACCCTATCCCTAACCCTAACCCTCGATTCTACGAAAGCTAACCCTAAACCTAACTCTAACACTAACACGATCCTTAAATACTCTCGATTCAAACCCTGACCCTAATAACCCTAACCCTAATCCTCACCCTAAATGCATTAGATTTTAACCATAACTCTAACGCTAATGTGCTCGTTTCTAACATTACACTAAATCGTCAACCTCAACACTAACTGTAACCCTAAATGCAGTCGATTCTAACCCACAAGGCAATCCTGACCCTAAGCCTAAGGCTGAACCTCAATTCTACGAACAAAAACCCTAACCCTAAACCTAACCCTACTCCTACCCCTACTCCTGAATGCCCCCTAACCCTAACCCTAGCCCTAACCTTAACGCTAAAAATGTCCTTGATTCTAAACCTAACCCTAACCCTAACCCTAACCCTAACCGTCGATTCTAAGAAAGCTAACCCTAACCTAACTCTAACCCTAACACTATCCTTAAATGCACTCGATTCTAACCCTCACCCTAAACATAACCGTAACCCTAACCCTAACCCTAAGCTAAATGCACTGGATTCTAACCAGAACTCTAATCCTAATGTGCTTGATTCTAACACTAACTCTAAATCGTCAATCTCAACACTAACCCTAACCCTAAATCCACTTGATTCTAACCCAAAAGGCAATCCTGACCCGAACACTAACCCTAACCCTCGATTCTACGAAAGCTAACCCTATACATAACACTACCCCTAACACTATCCTGAAATGCACTCGTTTCTAATCCTCACCCTGAACATAACCCTAACCCTAACACTAACCCTAACTCTAAATGCACTGCATTCTAACCATAATTCTAACCCTAATGTGCTCGATTATAACCCCAACACTAAATCGTCAATCTCAACACTAAGCCTAACCCTCAATGCACTCGACTCTAACCCAAAAGGCAATCCTGACCCTAAGCCTAACCCTAAACCTCGATTCTACCAACACAATCCCTAACCCTAATCCTAACCCTACTCCTATCCCTACCTCTATATGCACTCTAACCCTAACCCTAACCTAACCCCTAACAGTAAAAATGCGCTTGATTCTAACCCTAACCCTAACCCTAACCCTAACCCTACCCCTACCCCTACCCCTAAATGCACTCAACCCTACCCCTACCCCTTACACTAACCCGAACCCTAACGAAATCTAACCAAAACTGTAACCCTAAATGTGTTCGATTCTAACCCAAACACTAAATCGTCAATTTCAACACTATCCCTCAGCCTAAATGCACTGGATTCTAACCCAAAAGCCATTCCTGACCCTAAGCCTAACCCTAAACCTCTTCTACCATCAGAAACCTTAAACCTAATCCTAACCCTACTCCTACCCCTACCCCTAAATGCACTCTAAGCCATACCCTGACGAAAACCAGAACACTAAAAATGCACCTGATTCTAACCCTAACCCTTAGTCTAAGCCTAACCTTAAGCCTAACCCTCGATTCTACGAAAGCGAACGCTAAACCTAACTCTAACCCTAGCACTACCCTTAAATGCTCTCGATTTTAACCCTGACCCTAAACCTAACCCTAACTCTAACCCTAAATGCACTGAATTTTAACCATAACTCTAACCCTAAATGTGCTCGATTCAAACCCTAACACTCAATCGTCAATTTGAACACTAACCCAAAGCCTAAATACACTCGATTCTGATCCAAAATGCAATCCTGACACAAAGCCTAAACCGAAACCTCGATTCTACCATCACTAACCCTAACCCAAATCCTAATCCTACCGCTACCCCTACCTCTAAAGGCACTCTAACCTTAACACTAACCGTAACCCCAACACTAAAAATGCGCGTGATTCTAGCCCCTACCCTACCCCTACCCCTAACCCTAACCCTAACGAATTCGAACCATAACTCTAACCCTAAATGTGCTCGATTCTAACCCTAACACTAAATCGTCAATCTCATCACTAACTCTAACCCGGAATGCACTCGATTCTAATTCAAAAGGCAATCCTGACCCTAAGCCTAACCCTAAACCTGGATCCTTCCACCACAAACCGTAACGCTAATCCTAACCCTACTCCTACCCCTACCCCAAAATACACTCTAATCGTAAGCCTACCCAAACCCTAATACTAAAAATGCGCTTGATTCTAAACCGAACCCGAACCCTATCCCTAAGCCTAACCTTCGATTCTACGAAAGCTAACCCTAAACCTAACTCTAACACTAACACGATCCTTAAATACTCTCGATTCAAACCCTGACCCTAATAACCCTAACCCTAATCCTCACAATAAATGCATTAGATTTTAACCATAACTCTAACGCTAATGTGCTCGTTTCTAACATTACACTAAATCGTCAACCTCAACACTAACTGTAACCCTAAATGCAGTCGATTCTAACCCACAAGGCAATCCTGACCCTAAGCCTAAGGCTGAACCTCAATTCTACGAACAAAAACCCTAACCCTAAACCTAACCCTACTCCTACCCCTACGCCTGAATGCCCCCTAACCCTAACCCTAGCCCTAACCTTAACGCTAAAAATGTCCTTGATTCTAAACCTAACCCTAACCCTAACCCTAACCCTAACCGTCGATTCTAAGAAAGCTAACCCTAACCTAACTCTAACCCTAACACTATCCTTAAATGCACTCGATTCTAACCCTCACCCTAAACATAACCCTAACCCTAACCCTAACCCTAAGCTAAATGCACTGGATTCTAACCAGAACTCTAATCCTAATGTGCTTGATTCTAACACTAACTCTAAATCGTCAATCTCAACACTAACCCTAACCCTAAATCCACTTGATTCTAACCCAAAAGGCAATCCTGACCCGAACACTAACCCTAACCCTCGATTCTACGAAAGCTAACCCTATACATAACACTACCCCTAACACTATCCTTAAATGCACTCGATTCTAATCCTCACCCTGAACATAACCCTAACCCTAACACTAACCCTAACTCTAAATGCACTGCATTCTAACCATAATTCTAACCCTAATGTGCTCGATTATAACCCCAACACTAAATCGTCAATCTCAACACTAAGCCTAACCCTCAATGCACTCGACTCTAACCCAAAAGGCAATCCTGACCCTAAGCCTAACCCTAAACCTCGATTCTACCAACACAATCCCTAACCCTAATCCTAACCCTACTCCTATCCCTACCTCTATATGCACTCTAACCCTAACCCTAACCTAACCCCTAACAGTAAAAATGCGCTTGATTCTAACCCTAACCCTAACCCTAACCCTAACCCTACCCCTACCCCTACCCCTAAATGCACTCAACCCTACCCCTACCCCTTACACTAACCCGAACCCTAACGAAATCTAACCAAAACTGTAACCCTAAATGTGTTCGATTCTAACCCAAACACTAAATCGTCAATTTCAACACTATCCCTCAGCCTAAATGCACTGGATTCTAACCCAAAAGCCATTCCTGACCCTAAGCCTAACCCTAAACCTCTTCTACCATCAGAAACCTTAAACCTAATCCTAACCCTACTCCTACCCCTACCCCTAAATGCACTCTAAGCCATACCCTGACGAAAACCAGAACACTAAAAATGCACCTGATTCTAACCCTAACCCTTAGTCTAAGCCTAACCTTAAGCCTAACCCTCGATTCTACGAAAGCGAACGCTAAACCTAACTCTAACCCTAGCACTACCCTTAAATGCTCTCGATTTTAACCCTGACCCTAAACCTAACCCTAACTCTAACCCTAAATGCACTGAATTTTAACCATAACTCTAACCCTAAATGTGCTCGATTCAAACCCTAACACTCAATCGTCAATTTGAACACTAACCCAAAGCCTAAATACACTCGATTCTGATCCAAAATGCAATCCTGACACAAAGCCTAAACCGAAACCTCGATTCTACCATCACTAACCCTAACCCAAATCCTAATCCTACCGCTACCCCTACCTCTAAAGGCACTCTAACCTTAATACTAACCGTAACCCCAACACTAAAAATGCGCGTGATTCTAGCCCCTACCCTACCCCTACCCCTAACCCTAACCCTAACGAATTCGAACCATAACTCTAACCCTAAATGTGCTCGATTCTAACCCTAACACTAAATCGTCAATCTCATCACTAACTCTAACCCGGAATGCACTCGATTCTAATTCAAAAGGCAATCCTGACCCTAAGCCTAACCCTAAACCTGGATCCTTCCACCACAAACCGTAACGCTAATCCTAACCCTACTCCTACCCCTACCCCAAAATACACTCTAATCGTAAGCCTACCCAAACCCTAATACTAAAAATGCGCTTGATTCTAAACCGAACCCGAACCCTATCCCTAAGCCTAACCTTCGATTCTACGAAAGCTAACCCTAAACCTAACTCTAACACTAACACGATCCTTAAATACTCTCGATTCAAACCCTGACCCTAATAACCCTAACCCTAATCCTCACCCTAAATGCATTAGATTTTAACCATAACTCTAACGCTAATGTGCTCGTTTCTAACATTACACTAAATCGTCAACCTCAACACTAACTGTAACCCTAAATGCAGTCGATTCTAACCCACAAGGCAATCCTGACCCTAAGCCTAAGGCTGAACCTCAATTCTACGAACAAAAACCCTAACCCTAAACCTAACCCTACTCCTACCCCTACGCCTGAATGCCCCCTAACCCTAACCCTAGCCCTAACCTTAACGCTAAAAATGTCCTTGATTCTAAACCTAACCCTAACCCTAACCCTAACCCTAACCGTCGATTCTAAGAAAGCTAACCCTAACCTAACTCTAACCCTAACACTATCCTTAAATGCACTCGATTCTAACCCTGACCCTAAACTTAACCGTAACCCTAACCCTAATCCTAACCTAAATGCACTGGATTCTAATCAGAACTCTAATCCTAATGTGCTTGATTCTAACACTAACTCTAAATCGTCAATCTCAACACTAACCCTAACCCTAAATCCACTTGATTCTAACCCAAAAGGCAATCCTGACCCTAACACTAACCCTAACCCTCGATTCTACGAAAGCTAACCCTATACATAACACTACCCCTAACACTATCCTGAAATGCACTCGTTTCTAATCCTCACCCTGAACATAACCCTAACCCTGACACTAACCCTAACTCTAAATGCACTGCATTCTAACCATAATTCTAACCCTAATGTGCTCGATTATAACCCCAACACTAAATCGTCAATCTGAACACTAAGCCTAACCCTCAATGCACTCGACTCTAACCCAAAAGGCAATCCTGACCCTAAGCCTAACCCTAAACCTCGATTCTACCAACACAAACCCTAACCCTAATCCTAACCCTACTCCTATCCCTACCTCTATATGCACTCTAACCCTAACCCTAACCTAACCCCTAACAGTAAAAATGCGCTTGATTCTAACCCTAACCCTAACCCTAACCCTAACCCTACCCCTACCCCTACCCCTAAATGCACTCAACCCTACCCCTACCCCTTACACTAACCCGTACCCTAACGAAATCTAACCAAAACTGTAACCCTAAATGTGTTCGATTCTAACCCAAACACTAAATCGTCAATTTCAACACTATCCCTCAGCCTAAATGCACTGGATTCTAACCCAAAAGCCATTCCTGACCCTAAGCCTAACCCTAAACCTCTTCTACCATCAGAAACCTTAAACCTAATCCTAACCCTACTCCTACCCCTACCCCTAAATGCACTCTAAGCCATACCCTGACGAAAACCAGAACACTAAAAATGCACCTGATTCTAACCCTAACCCTAAGTCTAAGCCTAACCTTAAGCCTAACTCTCGATTCTACGAAAGCGAACGCTAAACCTAACTCTAACCCTAGCACTACCCTTAAATGCTCTCGATTTTAACCCTGACCCTAAACCTAACCCTAACCCTAACCCTAAATGCACTGAATTTTAACCATAACTCTAACCCTAAATGTGCTCGATTCAAACCCTAACACTCAATCGTCAATTTGAACACTAACCCAAAGCCTAAATACACTCGATTCTGATCCAAAATGCAATCCTGACACAAAGCCTAAACCGAAACCTCGATTCTACCATCACTAACCCTAACCCAAATCCTAATCCTACCGCTACCCCTACCTCTAAAGGCACTCTAACCTTAACACTAACCGTAACCCCAACACTAAAAAGGCGCGTGATTCTAGCCCCTACCCTACCCCTACCCCTAACCCTAACCCTAACCAATTCTAACCATAACTCTAACCCTAAATGTGCTCGATTCTAACCCTAACAATAAATCGTCAATCTCATCACTAACTCTAACCCGGAATGCACTCGATTCTAACCCAAAAGGCAATCCTGACCCTAAGCCTAGCCCTAAACCTGGATTCTACCACCACAAACCGTAACGCTAATCCTAACCCTACTCCTATCCCTACCCCAAAATACACTCTAATCGTAAGCCTACCCAAACCCTAATACTAAAAATGCGCTTGATTCTAAACCGAACCCGAACCCTATCCCTAACCCTAACCCTCGATTCTACGAAAGCTAACCCTAAACCTAACTCTAACACTAACACGATCCTTAAATACTCTCGATTCAAACCCTGACCCTAATAACCCTAACCCTAATCCTCACCCTAAATACATTAGATTATAACCATAACTCTAACGTTAATGTGCTCGTTTCTAACATTACACTAAATCGTCAACCTCAACACTAACTGTAACCCTAAATGCAGTCGATTCTAACCCACAAGGCAATCCTGACCCTAAGCCTAAGGCTGAACCTCAATTCTACTAACAAAAACCCTAACCCTAAACCTAACCCTACTCCTACCCCTACGCCTGAATGCCCTCTAACCCTAACCCTAGCCCTAACCTTAACGCTAAAAATGTCCTTGATTCTAAACCTAACCCTAACCCTAACCCTAACCCTAACCGTCGATTCTAAGAAAGCTAACCCTAACCTAACTCTAACCCTAACACTATCCTTAAATGCACTCGATTCTAACCCTCACCCTAAACATAACCCTAACCCTAACCCTAATCCTAACCTAAATGCACTGGATTCTAACCAGAACTCTAATCCTAATGTGCTTGATTCTAACACTAACTCTAAATCGTCAATCTCAACACTAACCCTAACACTAAATCCACTTGATTCTAACCCAAAAGGCAATCCTGACCCGAACATTAACCCTAACCCTCGATTCTATGAAAGCTAACCATATACATAACACTACCCCTACCACTATCCTTATTTGCACTCGATTCTAATCCTCACCCTGAACATAACCCTAACCCTAACACTAACCCTAACTCTAAATGCACTGCATTCTAACCATAATTCTAATCCTAATGTGCTCGATTATAACCCCAACACTAAATCGTCAATCTCAACACTACGCCTAACCCTCAATGCACTCGACTCTAACCCAAAAGGCAATACTGACCCTAAGCCTAACCCTAAACCTCGATTCTACCAACACAAACCCTAACCCTAATCCTAACCCTACTCCTATCCCTACCTCTATATGCACTCTAACCCTAACCCTAACCCAACCCCTAACAGTAAAAATGCGCTTGATTCTAACCCTAACCCTAACCCTAACCCTAACCCTCAATTCTACGAAACCTAACCTTAAACCTGACATCTAACACTAACACTATCCTTAAATGCTCTCGATTCTAATCCTGACCCTAATAACCCTAACCGTAACCCTAAGCCTAAATGCAGTGGATTCTAACCATAACTCTAACCCTCATGTGCTCGATTACAACCCTAACACTAAATCGTCAATCTCAACTCTAACCCTAACCTTAAATATACTCCATTCTAACCCAAAAGGCAATCCTGACCCTAAGCCTAACCCTAAACTTCGATTCTACCAACAAGAACCCTAACCCTAATCCTAACCCTACCCCTACCCCTACCCCTAAATGCACTCAACCCTACCCCTACCCCTAAGACTAACCCTTACCCTAACGAATTCTAACCAAAACTCTAACCCTAAATGTGCTCGATTCTAACCCAAACACTAAATCGTCAATTTCAACACTATCCCTCAGCCTAAATGCACTGGATTCTAACCCAAAAGCCATTCCTGACCCTAAGCCTAACCCTAAACCTCGATTCTACCATCAGAAACCTTAAACCTAATCCTAACCCTACTCCTACCCCTACCCCTCAATGCACTCTAAGCCATACCCTGACGAAAACTAGAACACTAAAAATGCGCCTGATTCTAACCCTAACGCTAATCCTAAGCCTAACCTTAAGCCTAACCCTCGATTCTACGAAAGCGAACGCTAAACCTAACTCTAACCCCAGCACTACCCTTAAATGCTCTCGATTTTAACCCTGACCCTAAACCTAACCCTAACCCTAACCCTAAATGCACTGAATTTTATCCATAACTCTAACCCTAAATGTGCTCGAGTCAAACCCTAACACTCAATCGTCAATTTGAACACTAACCCAAAGCCTAAATACACTCGATTCTGATCCAAAATGCAATCCTGACCCAAAGCCTAAACCGAAACCTCGATTCTACCATCACTAACCCTAACCCAAATCCTAATCCTACCGCTACCCCTACCTCTAAAGGCACTCTAACCTTAACACTAACCGTAACCCCAACACTAAAAATGCGCGTGATTCTAGACCCTGCCCTACCCCTACCCCTAACCCCAACCCTAACGAATTCTAACCATAACTCTAACCCTAAATGTGCTCGATTCTAACCCTAACACTAAATCGTCAATCTCATCACTAACTCTAACCCGGAATGCACTCGATTCTAACCCAAAAGGCAATCCTGACCCTAAGCCTAACCCTAAACCTGGATTCTACCACCACAAACCGTAACGCTAATCCTAACCCTACTCCTACCCCTACCCCAAAATACACTCTAATCGTAAGCCTACCCAAACCCTAATAGTAAAAATGCGCTTGATTCTAAACCGAACCCGAACCCTATCCCTAACCCTAACCCTCGATTCTACCAAAGCTAACCCTAAACCTAACTCTAACACTAACACGATCCTTAAATACTCTCGATTCAAACCCTGACCCTAATAACCCTAACCCTAATCCTCACCCTAAATGCATTAGATTTTAACCCTAACTCTAACGCTAATGTGCTCGTTTCTAACATTACACTAAATCGTCAACCTCAACACTAACTGTAACCCTAAATGCAGTCGATTCTAACCCACAAGGCAATCCTGACCCTAAGCCTAAGGCTGAACCTCAATTCTACGAACAAAAACCCTAACCCTAAGCCTAACCCTACTCCTACCCCTACGCCTGAATGCCCTCTAACCCTAACCCTAGCCCTAACCTTAACGCTAAAAATGTCCTTGATTCTAAACCTAACCCTAACCCTAACCCTAACCCTAACCGTCGATTCTAAGAAAGCTAACCCTAACCTAACTCTAACCCTAACACTATCCTTAAATGCACTCGATTCTAACCCTCACCCTAAACATAACCGTAACCCTAACCCTAACCCTAACCTAAATGCACTGGATTCTAACCAGAACTCTAATCCTAATGTGCTTGATTCTAACACTAACTCTAAATCGTCAATCTCAACACTAACCCTAACCCTAAATCCACTTGATTCTAACCCAAAAGGCAATCCTGACCCGAACACTAACCCTAACCCTCGATTCTACGAAAGCTAACCCTATACATAACACTACCCCTAACACTATCCTTAAATGCACTCGATTCTAATCCTCACCCTGAACATAACCCTAACCCTAACACTAACCCTAACTCTAAATGCACTGCATTCTAACCATAATTCTAACCCTAATGTGCTCGATTATAACCCCAACACTAAATCGTCAATCTCAACACTAAGCCTAACCCTCAATGCACTCGACTCTAACCCAAAAGGCAATCCTGACCCTAAGCCTAACCCTAAACCTCGATTCTACCAACACAAACCCTAACCCTAATCCTAACCCTACTCCTATCCCTACCTCTATATGCACTCTAACCCTAACCCTAACCTAACCCCTAACAGTAAAAATGCGCTTGATTCTAACCCTAACCCTAACCCTAACCCTAACCCTACCCCTACCCCTACCCCTAAATGCACTCAACCCTACCCCTACCCCTTACACTAACCCGTACCCTAACGAAATCTAACCAAAACTGTAACCCTAAATGTGTTCGATTCTAACCCAAACACTAAATCGTCAATTTCAACACTATCCCTCAGCCTAAATGCACTGGATTCTAACCCAAAAGCCATTCCTGACCCTAAGCCTAACCCTAAACCTCTTCTACCATCAGAAACCTTAAACCTAATCCTAACCCTACTCCTACCCCTACCCCTAAATGCACTCTAAGCCATACCCTGACGAAAACCAGAACACTAAAAATGCACCTGATTCTAACCCTAACCCTAAGTCTAAGCCTAACCTTAAGCCTAACTCTCGATTCTACGAAAGCGAACGCTAAACCTAACTCTAACCCTAGCACTACCCTTAAATGCTCTCGATTTTAACCCTGACCCTAAACCTAACCCTAACTCTAACCCTAAATGCACTGAATTTTAACCATAACTCTAACCCTAAATGTGCTCGATTCAAACCCTAACACTCAATCGTCAATTTGAACACTAACCCAAAGCCTAAATACACTCGATTCTGATCCAAAATGCAATCCTGACACAAAGCCTAAACCGAAACCTCGATTCTACCATCACTAACCCTAACCCAAATCCTAATCCTACCGCTACCCCTACCTCTAAAGGCACTCTAACCTTAACACTAACCGTAACCCCAACACTAAAAAGGCGCGTGATTCTAGCCCCTACCCTACCCCTACCCCTAACCCTAACCCTAACGAATTCGAACCATAACTCTAACCCTAAATGTGCTCGATTCTAACCCTAACACTAAATCGTCAATCTCATCACTAACTCTAACCCGGAATGCACTCGATTCTAATTCAAAAGGCAATCCTGACCCTAAGCCTAACCCTAAACCTGGATCCTTCCACCACAAACCGTAACGCTAATCCTAACCCTACTCCTACCCCTACCCAAAATACACTCTAATCGTAAGCCTACCCAAACCCTAATACTAAAAATGCGCTTGATTCTAAACCGAACCCGAACCCTATCCCTAACCCTAACCCTCGATTCTACGAAAGCTAACCCTAAACCTAACTCTAACACTAACACGATCCTTAAATACTCTCGATTCAAACCCTGACCCTAATAACCCTAACCCTAATCCTCACCCTAAATGCATTAGATTTTAACCATAACTCTAACGCTAATGTGCTCGTTTCTAACATTACACTAAATCGTCAACCTCAACACTAACTGTAACCCTAAATGCAGTCGATTCTAACCCACAAGGCAATCCTGACCCTAAGCCTAAGGCTGAACCTCAAATCTACGAACAAAAACCCTAACCCTAAACCTAACCCTACTCCTACCCCTACGCCTGAATGCCCTCTAACCCTAAACCCTAGCCCTAACCTTAACGCTAAAAATGTCCTTGATTCTAAACCTAACCCTAACCCTAACCCTAACCCTAACCGTCGATTCTAAGAAAGCTAACCCTAACCTAACTCTAACCCTAACACTATCCTTAAATGCACTCGATTCTAACCCTCACCCTTAAACATAACCGTAACCCTAACCCTAACCCTAACCTAAATGCACTGGATTCTAACCAGAACTCTAATCCTAATGTGCTTGATTCTAACACTAACTCTAAATCGTCAATCTCAACACTAACCCTAACCCCTAAATCCACTTGATTCTAACCCAAAAGGCAATCTGACCCGAACACTAACCCTAACCCTCGATTCTATGAAAGCTAACCCTATACATAACACTACCCCTAACACTATCCTTAAATGCACTCGATTCTAATCCTCACCCTGAACATAACCCTAACCCCTAACACTACCCTAACTCTAAATGCACTGCATTCTAACCATAATTCTAACCCTAATGTGCTCGATTATAACCCCAACACTAAATCGTCAATCTCAACACTAAGCCTAACCCTCAATGCACTCGACTCTAACCCAAAAGGCAATCCTGACCCTAAGCCTAACCCTAAACCTCGATTCTACCAACACAAACCCTAACCCTAATCCTAACCCTACTCCTATCCCTACCTCTATATGCACTCTAACCCTAACCCTAACCTAACCCCTAACAGTAAAAATGCGCTTGATTCTAACCCTAACCCTAACCCTAACCCTAACCCTACCCCTACCCCTACCCCTAAATGCACTCACCCCTACCCCTACCCCTTACACTAACCCGAACCCTAACGAAATCTAACCAGAACTGTAACCCTAAATGTGTTCGATTCTAACCCAAACACTAAATCGTCAATTTCAACACTATCCCTCAGCCTAAATGCACTGGATTCTAACCCAAAAGCCATTCCTGACCCTAAGCCTAACCCTAAACCTCTTCTACCATCAGAAACCTTAAACCTAATCCTAACCCTACTCCTACCCCCTACCCCCTAAATGCACTCTAAGCCATACCCTGACGAAACACAGAACACTAAAAATGCACCTGATTCTAACCCTAACCCTAAGTCTAAGCCTAACCTTAAGCCTAACTCTCGATTCTACGAAAGCGAACGCTAAACCTAACTCTAACCCTAGCACTACCCTTAAATGCTCTCGATTTAACCCTGACCCTAAACCTAACCCTAACTCTAACCCTAAATGCACCTGAATTTTAACCATAACTCTAACCCTAATGTGCTCGGATTCAAACCCTAACACTCAATCGTCAATTTGAACACTAACCCAAAGCCTAAATACACTCGATTCTGATCCAAAATGCAATCCTGACACAAAGCCTAACCGAAACTCGATTCTACCATCACTACCCTAACCCAAATCCTAATCCTACCGCTACCCCTACCTCTAAAGGCACTCTAACCTTAACACTAACCGTAACCCCCAACACTAAAAAGGCGCGTGATTCTAGCCCCTACCCTACCCCTACCCCTAACCCTAACCCTAACGAATTCTAACCATAACTCTACACCCTAAATGTGCTCGATTCTAACCCTAACACTAAATCGTCAATCTCATCACTAACCTCTAACCCGGAATGCACTCGATTCTAATTCAAAAGGCAATCCTGACCCTAAGCCTAACCCTAAACCTGGATCCTTCCACCACCAAACCGTAACGCTAATCCTAACCCTACTCCTCCCCTACCCCAAAATACACTCTAATCGTAAGCCTACCCAAACCCTAATACTAAAAATGCGCTTGATTCTAAACCGAACCCGAACCCTATCCCTAACCCTAACCCTCGATTCTACGAAAGCTAACCCTAAACCTAACTCTAACACTAACACGATCCTTAAATACTCTCGATTCAAACCCTGACCCTAATAACCCTAACCCTAATCCTCACCCTAAATGCATTAGATTTTAACCATAACTCTAACGCTAATGTGCTCGTTTCTAACATTACACTAAATCGTCAACCTCAACACTAACTGTAACCCTAAATGCAGTCGATTCTAACCCACAAGGCAATCCTGACCCTAAGCCTAAGGCTGAACCTCAATTCTACGAACAAAAACCCTAACCCTAAACCTAACCCTACTCCTACCCCTACGCCTGAATGCCCCCTAACCCTAACCCTAGCCCTAACCTTAACGCTAAAAATGTCCTTGATTCTAAACCTAACCCTAACCCTAACCCTAACCCTAACCGTCGATTCTAAGAAAGCTAACCCTAACCTAACTCTAACCCTAACACTATCCTTAAATGCACTCGATTCTAACCCTCACCCTAAACATAACCGTAACCCTAACCCTAACCCTAAGCTAAATGCACTGGATTCTAACCAGAACTCTAATCCTAATGTGCTTGATTCTAACACTAACTCTAAATCGTCAATCTCAACACTAACCCTAACCCTAAATCCACTTGATTCTAACCCAAAAGGCAATCCTGACCCGAACACTAACCCTAACCCTCGATTCTACGAAAGCTAACCCTATACATAACACTACCCCTAACACTATCCTTAAATGCACTCGATTCTAATCCTCACCCTGAACATAACCCTAACCCTAACACTAACCCTAACTCTAAATGCACTGCATTCTAACCATAATTCTAACCCTAATGTGCTCGATTATAACCCCAACACTAAATCGTCAATCTCAACACTAAGCCTAACCCTCAATGCACTCGACTCTAACCCAAAAGGCAATCCTGACCCTAAGCCTAACCCTAAACCTCGATTCTACCAACACAATCCCTAACCCTAATCCTAACCCTACTCCTATCCCTACCTCTATATGCACTCTAACCCTAACCCTAACCTAACCCCTAACAGTAAAAATGCGCTTGATTCTAACCCTAACCCTAACCCTAACCCTAACCCTACCCCTACCCCTACCCCTAAATGCACTCAACCCTACCCCTACCCCTTACACTAACCCGAACCCTAACGAAATCTAACCAAAACTGTAACCCTAAATGTGTTCGATTCTAACCCAAACACTAAATCGTCAATTTCAACACTATCCCTCAGCCTAAATGCACTGGATTCTAACCCAAAAGCCATTCCTGACCCTAAGCCTAACCCTAAACCTCTTCTACCATCAGAAACCTTAAACCTAATCCTAACCCTACTCCTACCCCTACCCCTAAATGCACTCTAAGCCATACCCTGACGAAAACCAGAACACTAAAAATGCACCTGATTCTAACCCTAACCCTTAGTCTAAGCCTAACCTTAAGCCTAACCCTCGATTCTACGAAAGCGAACGCTAAACCTAACTCTAACCCTAGCACTACCCTTAAATGCTCTCGATTTTAACCCTGACCCTAAACCTAACCCTAACTCTAACCCTAAATGCACTGAATTTTAACCATAACTCTAACCCTAAATGTGCTCGATTCAAACCCTAACACTCAATCGTCAATTTGAACACTAACCCAAAGCCTAAATACACTCGATTCTGATCCAAAATGCAATCCTGACACAAAGCCTAAACCGAAACCTCGATTCTACCATCACTAACCCTAACCCAAATCCTAATCCTACCGCTACCCCTACCTCTAAAGGCACTCTAACCTTAATACTAACCGTAACCCCAACACTAAAAATGCGCGTGATTCTAGCCCCTACCCTACCCCTACCCCTAACCCTAACCCTAACGAATTCGAACCATAACTCTAACCCTAAATGTGCTCGATTCTAACCCTAACACTAAATCGTCAATCTCATCACTAACTCTAACCCGGAATGCACTCGATTCTAATTCAAAAGGCAATCCTGACCCTAAGCCTAACCCTAAACCTGGATCCTTCCACCACAAACCGTAACGCTAATCCTAACCCTACTCCTACCCCTACCCCAAAATACACTCTAATCGTAAGCCTACCCAAACCCTAATACTAAAAATGCGCTTGATTCTAAACCGAACCCGAACCCTATCCCTAAGCCTAACCTTCGATTCTACGAAAGCTAACCCTAAACCTAACTCTAACACTAACACGATCCTTAAATACTCTCGATTCAAACCCTGACCCTAATAACCCTAACCCTAATCCTCACCCTAAATGCATTAGATTTTAACCATAACTCTAACGCTAATGTGCTCGTTTCTAACATTACACTAAATCGTCAACCTCAACACTAACTGTAACCCTAAATGCAGTCGATTCTAACCCACAAGGCAATCCTGACCCTAAGCCTAAGGCTGAACCTCAATTCTACGAACAAAAACCCTAACCCTAAACCTAACCCTACTCCTACCCCTACGCCTGAATGCCCCCTAACCCTAACCCTAGCCCTAACCTTAACGCTAAAAATGTCCTTGATTCTAAACCTAACCCTAACCCTAACCCTAACCCTAACCGTCGATTCTAAGAAAGCTAACCCTAACCTAACTCTAACCCTAACACTATCCTTAAATGCACTCGATTCTAACCCTGACCCTAAACTTAACCGTAACCCTAACCCTAATCCTAACCTAAATGCACTGGATTCTAACCATAACTCTAATCCTAATGTGCTTGATTCTAACACTAACTCTAAATCGTCAATCTCAACACTAACCCTAACCCTAAATCCACTTGATTCTAACCCAAAAGGCAATCCTGACCCGAACACTAACCCTAACCCTCGATTCTACGAAAGCTAACCCTATACATAACACTACCCCTAACACTATCCTGAAATGCACTCGTTTCTAATCCTCACCCTGAACATAACCCTAACCCTGACACTAACCCTAACTCTAAATGCACTGCATTCTAACCATAATTCTAACCCTAATGTGCTCGATTATAACCCCAACACTAAATCGTCAATCTCAACACTAAGCCTAACCCTCAATGCACTCGACTCTAACCCAAAAGGCAATCCTGACCCTAAGCCTAACCCTAAACCTCGATTCTACCAACACAAACCCTAACCCTAATCCTAACCCTACTCCTATCCCTACCTCTATATGCACTCTAACCCTAACCCTAACCTAACCCCTAACAGTAAAAATGCGCTTGATTCTAACCCTAACCCTAACCCTAACCCTAACCCTACCCCTACCCCTACCCCTAAATGCACTCAACCCTACCCCTACCCCTAAGACTAACCCTAACCCTAACGAATTCTAACCAAAACTGTAACCCTAAATGTGTTCGATTCTAACCCAAACACTAAATCGTCCATTTCAACACTATCCCTCAGCCTAAATGCACTGGATTCTAACCCAAAAGCCATTCCTGACCCTAAGCCTAACCCTAAACCTCGATTCTACCATCAGAAACCTTAAACCTAATCCTAACCCTACTCCTACCCCTACCCCTAAATGCACTCTAAGCCATACCCTGACGAAAACCAGAACACTAAAAATGCGCCTGATTCTAACCCTAACCCTAAGCCTAAGCCTAACCTTAAGCCTAACCCTCGATTCTACGAAAGCGAACGCTAAACCTAACTCTAACCCTAGCACTACCCTTAAATGCTCTCGATTTTAACCCTGATCCTAAACCTAACCCTAACCCTAACCCTAAATGCACTGAATTTTTTTTTTTTTTACTAGCTGAGCGATCTTTATTTATTTTTTTTTATTAATTTTTTTATTTTTTTTAATGTTTAACAATCAGTGCCATACAATTGCGATTTTATCCCTCCCCACCCACCCCCCACTACCTCCCTCCCTCCCCATGACTGCATACAATTCTGTATAGATTCTACATAAACTTTCCTATTGAGTATATTTTCACTATCGTCATGCTGTGTAGTCAGACTAAGATAAATGGAAGAATCCGTATAACAAATCAGAACATGATACACAAACAGATACACATACACAAACATGATCTGCTACATTATGTGAGTGACTTCCATATTTCTCTCTCTGAGTGTGGAAGGCTTTTTGCCTTGAGGTCCACCATTGGGATTTTTTTTTTTTTCAGAAGTTCTTGTGTTATTACAAAAATCTAAGTCTACCAGAAAAAACTCTCACACACCGTGGTTGTTGCTGTGCATAAAGTTCTCCTGGTTCTGCTCCTTTCACTCAGCATCAGGTCATATAAGTCCTTCCAGGCCTCTCTGAAGTCTTCTTGTTCATCATTTCTTATGGCACAATAGTACTCCATTACATTCATATACCATAATTTATTCAGCCATTCCCCAATTGATGGACATCCCCTTGACTTCCAGTTTTTGGCAACTACATAGAGTGCTGCTATAAATATTTTTGTACATGTGGGACCCTTTCCCATTTTTATGATCTCTTGGGGATATAGTCCTAGTAGCGATATTGCTGGGTCAAAGGGTATGCACATTTTTGTAGCCCTTTGGGCATAGTTCCAAATTGCTCTCCAGAATGGTTGGATGCGCTCACAGCTCCACCAACAATGAATTAGTGTTCCAACTCTCCCACATCCTCTCCAGCATTTATCATTTTCTTGTTCTGTCATGTTTGCCAATCTTATAGGTGTGATGTGGTACCTCAGAGTTGTTTTGATTTGCATCTCTCTAACCAATAGTGATTTAGAGCATTTTTTCATATGATTATAGATAGCTTTAATTTCTTCCTCTGAAAATTGCCTGTTCATATCCTTTGACCATTTATCAATTGGGGAATGACTTGTATGATTATACATTTGGGTCAGTTCTCTATATATTCTAGAAATGAGGCCTTTATCCCCGAGCTTAGCTGTAAAAATTTTTTCCCAATTTACTACATCCCTCCGGATTTTGGTTGCATTGGGTTTGGTTGTGCAAAAACTTCTCAGTTTAATGTACTCAAAGTTATCCATTTTGCATTTCATAATGCATTCTATCTCTTCTTTAGTAAAGAATTCTTCCCTTCTCCATAGATCTGATAAATACACTATTCCTTGCTTCTCCAGTTTATTCATGGTATCAATCTTTATACCTAAATCATGTACCCATTTGGACTTTATTCTTGTGTACGGTGTCAGGTATGGGTCTATGCCTAATTTCCGCCACACTGTTATCCAGTTTTCCCAGCAATTTTTTTCAAACAATGAGTTCTTATCCCAGAAGCTGGGGTCCTTGGGTTTATCAAACAGAAGGTTGCTATATTCCTTGCCTACTGCATCTTGAGTGCCAAGTCTATTCCACTTGTCTACCTCTCTGTTTCTTAGCCAATACCAAGTGGTTTTGATAATTGCTGCTTTATAGTACAGTTTGAGGTCTGGTAGCGCTAGGCCACCTTCCCAAGCATTTCTTTTCATTAGTCCCTTTGATATTCTGGACCTTTTGTTTTTCCAAATGAATTTTGATATTATTTTATCCAGCTCTAGAAAGTAATTGTCTGATAGTTTAATTGGTATGGCACTAAATAAGTATATTAATTTGGGTAGAATTGTCATTTTTATTATATTAGCACGGCCTACCCATGAGCAACTAATGTTTTTCCACTTACTTAAATCTGACTTTATTTGTGCAAAAAGTGTCTTGTAATTGTGTTCATATAGTCCCTGGGTTTGTTTTGGCAGGTAGACTCCTAAGTATTTTATACTGTCTACCCCAACTTTAAATGGGATTTCTCTTTCTATCTCTTGCTGTTGAACTTTGTTGCTAATATATAGGAATGCAGAGGATTTGTGTGGGTTTATTTTGTACCCTGCAACTTTGCCAAAGTTGTTTATTAATTCAAGTAATTTTTTACTTGAATCTCTGGGATTCTCTAGGTAAATCATCATATCATCTGCAAAGAGTGATAACTTAGTTTCTTCTTTGGCTATTCTAATTCCTTGAATATCTTTATCTTGTCTAATTGCTACAGCTAACATTTCTAGTACCATATTGAATAATAGTGGTGATAATGGACAACCTTGTTTCACCCCTGATCTTATTGGGAATGCATCTAGCTTATCCCCATTGCATATAATGCTTGCTGAAGGTTTTAGATAGATACTGCTTATTATTTTATGGAAAGTTCCCTTTATTCCTACGTTCTCCAATGTTTTTACTAGGAATGGATGTTGTATTTTGTCAAAAGCTTTTTCTGCATCTATTGAGATAATCATGTGGTTTTTGTTAGCTTTGTTGTTGATGTGGTCGATAATGCTAATAGTTTTCCTAATATTGAACCAGCCCTGTAGTCCTGGTATGAATCCTACCTGATCATAATGTATTAATCTCGTGATTAGATGCTGTATTCGTTTTGCTAAAATCTTATTTAAAATTTTTGCATCTATATTCATTAGGGAAATTGGTCTATAATTTTCTTTCTCTGTTTTGTCTCTTCCTGGTTTGGGTATCAAAACCATATTTGTATCATAGAAAGAATTTGGGAGGACTCCTTCTTCCCCAATTTTCAAGAATAGTGTATGTAGTATTGGAATTAACTGTTCTTTAAATGTTTGATAGAATTCACTTGTGAATCCATCT
Source organism: Notamacropus eugenii (assembly GCF_028372415.1). Lineage (NCBI taxonomy): Eukaryota > Metazoa > Chordata > Mammalia > Diprotodontia > Macropodidae > Notamacropus > Notamacropus eugenii. The sequence continues at coordinate 56,577 of NW_027325196.1, read as the reverse complement.
GGCCCTGGAGATTTTTTCCTAGGGAGTTCATTGATGGCTTGTTCAATTTCTTTTTCTGAGATGGGGTTGTTTAAGTATTCAACTTCCTCTTCTGTTAATCTGGGCAATTTGTATTTTTTAAAATATTCATCCATCTCGTTTAGATTATCGAATTTGTGGGCATAAAGTTGGGCAAAGTAGTTTCTAATTATTGTTTTAATTTCCTCCTCATTGGAGGTGAGTTCACCCCTTTCATTTTTAATGTTAGTAATTTGGTTTTCTTCTTTCTTTTTTTTGATCAGATTAACCAAAGGTTTATCAATTTTATTAGTTTTTTCATAAAACCAACTATTGGTTTTATTTATTAATTCAACAGTTTTCTTTATTTCAATTTTATTAATCTCTCCTTTGGTTTTCAGTATTTCTAATTTGGTATTTACTTGGGGATTTTCAATTTGTTCTTTTTCTAGCTTTTTCAACTGCAAGCCTAAGTCATTGATCTCCTCTTTCTCTATTTTATTTATGTAAGCATTCAGAGATATAAAACTTCCCCTAATAACTGCTTTTGCAGTGTCCCATAAGTTTTGGTACGTTGTCTCACTATTGTCATTCTCTTGAATGAAGTTGTTGATTGTTTCTATGATTTCTTCTTTAACCCAATCCTTCTTTAGAATTAGATTATTTAGTTTCCAATTGATTTTTGGTTTCTCTTTCCATGGCCTTTTATTACATGTAATTTTTAATGCATTATGATCTGAAAAGGATGCATTGATTATCTCTACCTTTCTGCACTGGATTGTGAGATTTTTATGTCCTAGTACATGGTCAGTTTTTGTAAATGTTCCATGTACCGCTGAGAAAAAGGTATATTCCTTTCTATTCCCATTTAATTTTCTCCAAAGATCTATCATATCTACCTTATCCAGAGTTTTATTTACCTCCTTAACCTCTTTCTTGTTTATTTTAAGGTTGGATTTATCGAGTTCAGAGAGGGGGAGGTTGAGGTCCCCCACTAGTATAGTTTTGCTATCAATTTCTTCCTTCAACTCCCCCAACCTCTCCTCTAAGAATCTGGATGCTATACCACTTGGAGCATACATGTTTAGTAATGATATTGCTTCATTGTCTATGGTGCCTTTTAGTAGGATATAGTTTCCATCCTTATCCCTTTTGATTAGATCTATTTCTGCTTTTGCTTTGTCTGAGATTAGGATTGCTACTCCTGCCTTTCTTACATGGGCTGAAGCACAATATATTCTGCTCCATCCTTTGACCTTTATCCTATGTGTATCCCCCCGTTTCAAATGTGTTTCTTGTAAGCAGCATATTGTTGGATTATGGCTTTTAATCCATTCTGCTATCCGTCTCCGTTTTATGGGAGAGTTCATCCCATTCACATTCACAGTTATGATTACAATCTGTGTATTTCCCTCCACCCTCTTTCCCACCATTTGTGCTTTTAACTCTCCCGTCTCCCTTCCCCTCCTCAATAGTATTCACTTTTCTCCCCCTCCTCCTGCAGCCTTCCCCTCCTTCTTTTAGCCCCCCTCCCTTTTAGTCCCCTTTACTCTTATTGCTTCTTTCCTCCCTTTTAGCCACCCTCCCCTTTCTTCCCCCTTCCCCTCCTACTACCTATAGAGCTAGTTAGGATTATCTGCTTAAGGTTATTGTTCCCTCCTTTGAACAAATCAGATGAGAGTACCTCTCAAACAATGCTCATCTCCCTCCCCTCCTTCCCTCTACTATGGTTTTGTACTTCTTCCTGTGATATAATTTGCCATTTTCTGCTTCCCCCTTTCCACACCTCCTATTACATTCCCTTCTCATACTTAAATCATATTTTTGCCATGACATCATTTACTTTATGCCCGTTCCCTCTACATATATCCCTTTTATCATAATAGCTGCACAGTTCTCAAGATTAACAGGTATCATCTTCCCTTACAGGGAGGTAAACAGATTGCCCTAATTGAGTTGCAAGTTTTTGTTTTTGTTTATTCCCCTCTGTTTACCTTTTTATGATTCTCTGGAGACCTGCATTTGAAGATCAAATTGTCTATTGAGTTCTGGTGTTTTGGTCAGGAAGCTCTGGAAATCCCTTATTTCGTTGAATGACTTTCTCCTTGCCTGAAATGTTATGCTGAACTTTGCTGGGTAGTTGATCCTCGGTTGGAGTCCCAACTCCTTTGCCTTACGGAATATTGGGTTCCAATTCTTTCGATCTTTTAATGTAGAAGCTGCAAGGTCCTGTGTGATCCTGACTGTGTGACCTTGATATTTAAATTGTTTCTTTCTGGCTGCTTGTAGTATTTTCTCCTTCACTTGATAGCTCTGGAATTTGGCAACTATATTTCTTGGGGTTTTGAGTTTGGGATCCCTTTCCGGTGGGGAACGGTGGATTCTTTCGATGACTATTTTGCCCTCTGAGTCTAGTACTTCTGGGCAGTTTTCCTTGATGATTTCCTGGAAGATATTGTCCAGACTCTTTTCTTCATCATGGGTTTCTGGCAGGCCAATAATTCTTAGATTTTCTCTCCTGGATCTATTTTCCAGGTCAGTTGTTTTTCCAATTAAATATTTTATATTTTCTTCCATCTTTTCATTCTTTAGATTTTGTTTGACTGACTCTTGTTGCCTCATTGAGTCATTAGTTTCTACTTGCCCAATTCTAATCTTGATCGTATTGTTTTCTTCAGTTAGCTTTCGCATCTCCTTTTCCATCTGGCCAATTTTTCCCTTTAAGGAGCTATTTTCTCCATTTAATTTTTGTACTTCTTTTTCCATTCGACCAATTTTCCCAGTTAGGTTTTGGGTTTCCTTTTCCATCTGATCAATTTTCCCTATTAGGTTTTGAGTTTCCTTTTCCGTTTGATTAACTCTTCCTTTTAGGGAATTATTCTCTCCAGTTAATTTTTGAACTTCCTTTTCCATTTCTTCAATTTTCTTTTTCAGATTGATGTTCTCATCAGTGAATTCTTTTTTTATGGTTTTAAAATCATTGGCCAGTTTTTCTTTTATATCCTTCTTCAGACGTTCCAGGTAATCTAGTTGTGCTTGCGAGAAATTCATAGTCCCATCTGAGGTTTCAGATGGAAGTACAGTCTCAGCTCTGACCTCTTTGGTGTTTGTGTTTTGGTCCTTATCCCCATAGAAAGATTCTATGGTTTTTTCACTTTTCGTCTGCTTTTTCCGATTCATGATGTTGGCTGAGTGTTATAGCTTTTGGTTCTTTCAGTCAGAAGATACAGATCTTTTAAGTTGAGTTGATGTTTGTCTAGGCTAAAAGCAGGCTTTTTTTTTTGTTGTTGTTGTTGTTTCCCAGATCAACCCTGGGTTTAGCTTGATAGGTGTGTGGGAGGTGTGGTCTGGTCTCAGGCTATCTCCTCAGCTGGCCTGAGGCAAAGGCAAGGTCCAGGGGGATGGTGATCCCAGCTTCCCTATTGTCTTCCCTTTTCCCCTGGAGGGCTGGGGCACGCCTAGAGGCTAATGCGTGTTCCCGCCCCTCCTGGGGCTCGTCTCCCGGGCTGAGGCTTGCTTGGGTCTCAGTGCGAATTTTTCTCTGCCCTGGGTCGTCTGTCCCTCCAGATAGCCTCCACCACGGTAGGAAGAATCCCCCTTTGCCACCTCTCCAGCCTCTGGTGTTACGAGACCACTCGCCCCTTTCTGCTGCTCCCACTGATCCAGGATCAATCTGGGGAAGAATTTTATGGTTCCCTCACGGTCATCGGGGGGGGGAGGGGAGAGCACTTACTGATCACTCCGGCATCCCAGCTTCTGGATGTTCAAGTAGTGACCCACTGAAGTCCCGTCTTTAGGCTGAAGATATCAAAGGCTGTTGCGCTGATATCGTTGGCTCGGCCTGGCTTATCTCCTGCTCCGCTGGTCTCGCCCGCCACTCTCGGGCCCCTCGGGTCGCCTCCGCCCTGCCACGCCGACCGCGCTGTGCTGTGCGCCGGGCTCTTACGCCCGCGGAACAGATCCCTCCCGTGGACCTTCCAGTCCAGCCTAGGCTCCGAATCTGTCAAAGTCCGTCTCCCACTGGATTCTACACCTCCAAAGTCTGGTCAGACTCTACCCCCAGAAATATCCAAAGGAGTTTTTCCAGGAGCTTAGGTGAGTCGTTGCTTTCACTCCGCCATCTTGGCTCCGCCCCCAATGCACTGAATTTTAACCATAACTCTAACCCTAAATGTGCTCGATTCAAACCCTAACACTCAATCGTCAATTTGAACACTAACCCAAAGCCTAAATACACTCGATTCTGATCCAAAATGCAATCCTGACCCAAAGCCTAAACCGAAACCTCGATTCTACCATCACTAACCCGAACCCAAATCCTAATCCTACCGCTACCCCTACCTCTAAAGGCACTCTAACCTTAACACTAACCGTAACCCCAACACTAAAAATGGGCGTGATTCTAGCCCCTACCCTACCCCTACCCTTAACCCTAACCCTAACGAATTCTAACCATAACTCTAACCCTAAATGTGCTCGATTCTAACCCTAACACTAAATCGTCAATCTCATCACTAACTCTAACCCGGAATGCACTCGATTCTAACCCAAAAGGCAATCCTGACCCCAACACTAACCCTAACCCTCGATTCTACGAAAGCTAACCCTATACATACCACTACCCCTAACACTATCCTAAAATGAACTCGATTCTAATCCTCACCCTGAACATAACCCTAACCCTAACACTAACCCTAACTCTAAATGCACTGCATTCTAACCATAATTCTAACCCTAATGTGCTCGATTATAACCCCGACACTAAATCGTCAATCTCAACACTAAGCCTAACCCTCAATGCACTCGACTCTAACTCAAAAGGCAATCCTGACCCTAAGCCTAACCCTAAACCTCGATTCTACCAACACAAACCCTAACCCTAATTCTAACCCTACTCCTATCCCTACCTCTATATGCACTCTAACCCTAACCTTAACCCAACCCCTAACAGTATAAATGCGCTTGATTCTAACCCTAACCCTAACCCTAACCCTAACCGTCGATTCTAAGAAAGCTAACCTTAACCTAACTCTAACCCTAACACTATCCTTAAATGCTCTCGATTCTAATCCTGACCCTAATAACCCTAACCCTAACCCTAAGCCTAAATGCAGTGGATTCTAACCATAACTCTAACCCTCATGTGCTCGATTATAACCCTAACACTAAATCGTCAATCTCAACACTAACCCGAACCCTAAATGCAGTCGATTCTAACCCAAAAGGCAATCCTGACCCTAAGCCTAACCCTAAACTTCGATTCTACCAACAAGAACCCTAACCCTAATCCTAACCCAACCCCTACCCCTACCCCTAAATGCACTCTAACCCTACCCCTACCCCTTACACTAACCCGAACCCTAACGAATTCTAACCAAAACTCTAACCCTAAATGTACTCGATTCTAACCCAAACACTAAATCGTCAATTTCAACACTATCCCTAAGCCTAAATGCACTGGATTCTAACCCAAAAGCCATTCCTGACCCTAAGCCTAACCCTAAACCTCGATTCTACCAACAGAAACCTTAACCCTAATCCTAACCCTACTCCTACCCCTACCCCTAAATGCACTCTAAACCATACCCTGACGAAAACCAGAACACTAAAAATGCGCCTGATTCTAACCCTAACCCTAATCCTAAGCCTAACCTTAAGCCTAACCCTCGATTCTACGAAAGCGAACGCTAAACCTAACTCTAACCCTAGCACTACCCTTAAATGCTCTCGATTTTAACCCTGACCCTAAACCTAACCCTAACCCTAACCCGAAATGCACTGAATTTGAACCATAACTCTAACCCTAAATGTGCTCGATCCAAACCCTAACACTAAATCGTCAATTTGAACACTAACCCAAAGCCTAAATACACTCGATTCTGATCCAAAATGCAATCCTGACCCAAAGCCTAAACCGAAACCTCGATTCTACCATCACTAACCCTAACCCAAATCCTAATCCTACCGCTACCCCTACCTCTAAAGGCACTCTAACCTTAACACTAACCGTAACCACAACACTAAAAATGCGCGTAATTCTAGCCCCTACCCTACCCCTAACCCTAACCCTAACCCTAACGAATTCTAACCATAACTCTAACCCTAAATGTGCTCGATTCTAACCCTAACACTAAATCGTCAATCTCATCACTAACTCTAACCCGGAATGCACTCGATTCTAACGCAAAAGGCAATCCTGACCCTAAGCCTAACCCTAAACCTGGATTCTACCACCACAAACCGTAACGCTAATCCTAACCCTACTCCTACCCCTACCCCAAAATACACTCTAATCGTAAGCCTACCCAAACCCTAATAGTAAAAATGCGCTTGATTCTAAACAGAACCCGAACCCTATCCCTAACCCTAACCCTCGATTCTACGAAAGCTAACCCTAAACCTAACTCTAACACTAAAACGATCCTTAAATATTCTCGATTCAAACCCTGACCCTAATAACCCTAAGCCTAATCCTCACCCTAAATGCATTAGATTCTAACCATAACTCTAACGCTAATGTGCTCGTTTCTAACATTACACTAAATCGTCAATCTCAACACTAACTGTAACCATAAAGGCCCTCGATTCTAACCCAAAAGGCAATCCTGACCCTAAGCCTAAGGCTGAACCTCAATTCTACTAACAAAAACCCTAACCCTAAACCTAACCCTACTCCTACCCCTACGCCTGAATGCCCTCTAACCCTAACCCTAGCTCTAACCTTAACGCTACAAATGTCCTTGACTCTAAACCTAACCCTAACCCTAACCCTAACCGTCGATTCTAAGAAAGCTAACCCTAACCTAACTCTAACACTAACACGATCCTTAAATACTCTCGATTCAAACCCTGACCCTAATAACCCTAACCCTAATCCTCACCTTAAATGCATTAGATTCTAACCATAACTCTAACGCTAATGTGCTCGTTTCTAACATTACACTAAATCGTCAATCTCAACACTAACTGTAACCCTAAATGCAGTCGATTCTAACCCACAAGGCAATCCTGACCCTAAGCCTAAGGCTGAACCTCAATTCTACGAACAAAAACCCTAACCCTAAACCTAACCCTACTCCTACCCCTACGCCTGAATGCCCTCTAACCCTAACCCTAGCCCTAACCTTAACGCTAAAAATGTCCTTGATTCTAAACCTAACCCTAACCCTAACCCTAACCATCGATTCTAAGAAAGCTAACCCTAACCTAACTCTAACCCTAACACTATCCTTAAATGCACTCGATTCTAACCCTCACCCTAAACATAACCGTAACCCTAACCCTAATCCTAACCTAAATGCAGTGGATTCTAACCATTACTCTAACCCTCATGTGCTCGATTACAACCCTAACACTAAATCGTCAATCTCAACTCTAACCCTAACCCTAAATACACTCGATTCTAACCCAAAAGGCAATCCTGACCCTAAGCCTAACCCTAAACTTCGATTCTACCAACAAGAACCCTAACCCTAATCCTAACCCTACCCCTACCCCTACCCCTACCCCTAAATGCACTCAACCCTACCCCTACCCCTAAGACTAATCCTAACCCTAACGAATTCTAACCAAAACTCTAACCCTAAATGTACTCGATTCTAACCCAAACACTAAATCGTCAATTTCAACACTATCCCTCAGCCTAAATGCACTGGATTCTAACCCAAAAGCCATTCCTGACCCTAAGCCTAACCCTAAACCTCGATTCTACCAACAGAAACCTTAACCCTAATCCTAACCCTACTCCTACCCCTACCCCTAAATGCACTCTAAGCCATACCCTGACGAAAACCACAACACTAAAAATGCGCCTGATTCTAACCCTAACCCTAATCCTAAGCCTAACCTTAAGCCTAACCCTCGATTCTACGAAAGCGAACGCTAAACCTAACTCTAACCCTAGCACTACCCTTAAATGCTCTCGATTTTAACCCTGACCCTAAACCTAACCCTAACCCTAACCCTAAATGCACTGAATTTGAACCATTACTCTAACCCTAAATGTGCTCGATTCAAACCCTAACACTCAATCGTCAATTTGAACACTAACCCAAAGCCTAAATACACTCGATTCTGATCCAAAATGCAATCCTGACCCAAAGCCTAAACCGAAACCTCGATTCTACCATCACTAACCCTAACCCAAATCCTAATCCTACCGCTACCCCTACCTCTAAAGGCACTCTAACCTTAACACTAACCGTAACCCCAACACTAAAAATGCGCGTGATTCTAGCCCCTACCCTACCCCTACCCGTAACCCTAACCCTAACGAATTCTAACCATAACTCTAACCCTAAATGTGCTCGATTCTAACCCTAACACTAAATCGTCAATCTCATCACTAACTCTAACCCGGAATGCACTCGATTCTAACCCAAAAGGCAATCCTGACCCTAACCCTAACCCTAAACCTGGATTCTACCACCACAAACCGTAACGCTAATCCTAACCCTACTCCTACCCCTACCCCAAAATACACTCTAATCGTAAGCCTACCCAAACCCTAATAGTAAAAATGCGCTTGATTCTAAACCGAACCCGAACCCTATCCCTAACCCTAACCCTCGATTCTACAAAAGCTAACCCTAAACCTAACTCTAACACTAACACGATCCTTAAATACTCTCGATTCAAACCCTGACCCTAATAACCCTTATCCTAATCCTCACCCTAAATGCATTAGATTTTCACCATAACTCTAACGCTAATGTGCTCGTTTCTAACATTACACTAAATCGTCAACCTCAACACTAACTGTAACCCTAAATGCAGTCGATTCTAACCCACAAGGCAATCCTGACCCTAAGCCTAAGGCTGAACCTCAATTCTACGAACAAAAACCCTAACCCTAAACCTAACCCTACTCCTACCCCTACGCCTGAATGCCCTCTAACCCTAACCCTAGCCCTAACCTTAACGCTAAAAATGTCCTTGATTCTAAACCTAACCTTAACCCTAACCCTAACCCTAACCGTCGATTCTAAGAAAGCTAACCCTAACCTAACTCTAACCCTAACACTATCCTTAAATGCACTCGATTCTAACCCTCACCCTAAACATAACCCTAACCCTAACCCTAATCCTAACCTAAATGCACTGGATTCTAACCATAACTCTAATCCTAATGTGCTTGATTCTAACACTAACTCTAAATCGTCAATCTCAACACTAACCCTAACCCTAAATCCACTTGATTCTAACCCAAAAAGGCAATCCTGACCCGAACACTAACCCTAACCCTCGATTCTACGAAAGCTAACCCTATACAGAACACTACCCCTAACACTATCCTTAAATGAACTCGATTCTAATCCTCACCCTGAACATAACTCTAACCCTAACACTAACCATAACTCTAAATGCACTGCATTCTAACCATAATTCTAACCCTAATGTGCTCAATTATAACCCCCACACTAAATCGTCAGTCTCAACACTAAGCCTAACCCTCAATGCACTCGACTCTAACCCAAAAGGCAATACTGACCCTAAGCCTAACCCTAAACCTCGATTCTACCAACACAAACCCTAACCCTAATCCGAACCCTACTCCTATCCCTACCTCTATATGCACTCTAACCCTAACCCTAACCCAACCCCTAACAGTAAAAATGCGCTTGATTCTAACCCTAACCCTAACCCTAACCCTAACCCTAACCCTCAATTCTACGAAACCTAACCCTAAACCTAACATCTAACACTAACACTATCCTTAAATGCTCTCGATTCTAATCCTGACCCTAATAACCCTAACCCTAACCCTAAGCCTAAATGCAGTGGATTCTAACCATAACTCTAACCCTCATGTGTTCGATTACAACCCTAGCACTAAATCGTCAATCTCAAGTCTAACCCTAACCCTAAATACACTCGATTCTAACCCAAAAGGCAATCCTGACCCTAAGCCTAACCCTAAACTTCGATTCTACCAACAAGAACCCTAACCCTAATCCTAATCCTACCCCTACCCCTATCCCTAAATGCACTCAACCCTACCCCTACCCCTAAGACTAACGCTAACCCTAACGAATTCTAACCAAAACTGTAACCCTAAATGTGTTCGATTCTAACCCAAACACTAAATCGTCAATTTCAACACTATCCCTCAGCCTAAATGCACTGGATTCTAACCCAAAAGCCATTCCTGACCCTAAGCCTAACCCTAAACCTCGATTCTACCATCAGAAACCTTAAACCTAATCCTAACCCTACTCCTACCCCTACCCCTAAATGCACTCTAAGCCATACCCTGACGAAAACCACAACACTAAAAATGCGCCTGATTCTAACCCTAAGCCTAAGCCTAAGCCTAACCTTAAGCCTAACCCTCGATTCTACGAAAGCGAACGCTAAACCTAACTCTAACCCTAGCACTACCCTTAAATGCTCTCGATTTTAACCCTGACCCTAAACCTAACCCTAACCCTAACCCTAAATGCACTGAATTTTAACCATAACTCTAACCCTAAATGTGCTCGATTCAAACCCTAACACTCAATCGTCAATTTGAACACTAACCCAAAGCCTAAATACACTCGATTCTGATCCAAAATGCAATCCTGACCCAAAGCCTAAACCGAAACCTCGATTCTACCATCACTAACCCTAACCCAAATCCTAATCCTACCGCTACCCCTACCTCTAAAGGCACTCTACCCTTAACACTAACCGTAACCCCAACACTAAAAAGGCGCGTGATTCTAGCCCCTAACCTACCCCTACCCCTACCCCTAACCCTAACGAATTCTAACCATAACTCTAACCCTAAATGTGCTCGATTCTAACCCTAACACTAAATCGTCAATCTCATCACTAACTCTAACCCGGAATGCACTCGATTCTAACCCAAAAGGCAATCCTGACCCTAACCCTAACCCTAAACCTGGATTCTACCACCACAAACCGTAACGCTAATCCTAACCCTACTCCTACCCCTACCCCAAAATACACTCTAATCGTAAGCCTACCCAAACCCTAATAGTAAAAATGCGCTTGATTCTAAACCGAACCCGAACCCTATCCCTAACCCTAACCCTCGATTCTACAAAAGCTAACCCTAAACCTAACTCTAACACTAACACGATCCTTAAATACTCTCGATTCAAACCCTGACCCTAATAACCCTTATCCTAATCCTCACCCTAAATGCATTAGATTTTCACCATAACTCTAACGCTAATGTGCTCGTTTCTAACATTACACTAAATCGTCAACCTCAACACTAACTGTAACCCTAAATGCAGTCGATTCTAACCCAAAAGGCAATCCTGACCCTAAGCCTAAGGCTGAACCTCAATTCTACGAACAAAAACCCTAACCCTAAACCTAACCCTACTCCTACCCCTACGCCTGAATGCCCTCTAACCCTAACCCTAGCCCTAACCTTAACGCTAAAAATGTCCTTGATTCTAAACCTAACCTTAACCCTAACCCTAACCCTAACCGTCGATTCTAAGAAAGCTAACCCTAACCTAACTCTAACCCTAACACTATCCTTAAATGCACTCGATTCTAACCCTCACCCTAAACATAACCCTAACCCTAACCCTAATCCTAACCTAAATGCACTGGATTCTAACCATAACTCTAATCCTAATGTGCTTGATTCTAACACTAACTCTAAATCGTCAATCTCAACACTAACCCTAACCCTAAATCCACTTGATTCTAACCCAAAAAGGCAATCCTGACCCGAACACTAACCCTAACCCTCGATTCTACGAAAGCTAACCCTATACAGAACACTACCCCTAACACTATCCTTAAATGAACTCGATTCTAATCCTCACCCTGAACATAACTCTAACCCTAACACTAACCATAACTCTAAATGCACTGCATTCTAACCATAATTCTAACCCTAATGTGCTCGATTATAACCCCCACACTAAATCGTCAGTCTCAACACTAAGCCTAACCCTCAATGCACTCGACTCTAACCCAAAAGGCAATACTGACCCTAAGCCTAACCCTAAACCTCGATTCTACCAACACAAACCCTAACCCTAATCCGAACCCTACTCCTATCCCTACCTCTATATGCACTCTAACCCTAACCCTAACCCAACCCCTAACAGTAAAAATGCGCTTGATTCTAACCCTAACCCTAACCCTAACCCTAACCCTAACCCTAACCCTCAATTCTACGAAACCTAACCCTAAACCTAACATCTAACACTAACACTATCCTTAAATGCTCTCGATTCTAATCCTGACCCTAATAACCCTAACCCTAACCCTAAGCCTAAATGCAGTGGATTCTAACCATAACTCTAACCCTCATGTGTTCGATTACAACCCTAGCACTAAATCGTCAATCTCAAGTCTAACCCTAACCCTAAATACACTCGATTCTAACCCAAAAGGCAATCCTGACCCTAAGCCTAACCCTAAACTTCGATTCTACCAACAAGAACCCTAACCCTAATCCTAATCCTACCCCTACCCCTATCCCTAAATGCACTCAACCCTACCCCTACCCCTAAGACTAACGCTAACCCTAACGAATTCTAACCAAAACTGTAACCCTAAATGTGTTCGATTCTAACCCAAACACTAAATCGTCAATTTCAACACTATCCCTCAGCCTAAATGCACTGGATTCTAACCCAAAAGCCATTCCTGACCCTAAGCCTAACCCTAAACCTCGATTCTACCATCAGAAACCTTAAACCTAATCCTAACCCTACTCCTACCCCTACCCCTAAATGCACTCTAAGCCATACCCTGACGAAAACCACAACACTAAAAATGCGCCTGATTCTAACCCTAAGCCTAAGCCTAAGCCTAACCTTAAGCCTAACCCTCGATTCTACGAAAGCGAACGCTAAACCTAACTCTAACCCTAGCACTACCCTTAAATGCTCTCGATTTTAACCCTGACCCTAAACCTAACCCTAACCCTAACCCTAAATGCACTGAATTTTAACCATAACTCTAACCCTAAATGTGCTCGATTCAAACCCTAACACTCAATCGTCAATTTGAACACTAACCCAAAGCCTAAATACACTCGATTCTGATCCAAAATGCAATCCTGACCCAAAGCCTAAACCGAAACCTCGATTCTACCATCACTAACCCTAACCCAAATCCTAATCCTACCGCTACCCCTACCTCTAAAGGCACTCTACCCTTAACACTAACCGTAACCCCAACACTGAAAAGGCGCGTGATTCTAGCCCCTAACCTACCCCTACCCCTACCCCTAACCCTAACGAATTCTAACCATAACTCTAACCCTAAATGTGCTCGATTCTAACCCTAACACTAAATCGTCAATCTCATCACTAACTCTAACCCGGAATGCACTCGATTCTAACCCAAAAGGCAATCCTGACCCTAACCCTAACCCTAAACCTGGATTCTACCACCACAAACCGTAACGCTAATCCTAACCCTACTCCTACCCCTACCCCAAAATACACTCTAATCGTAAGCCTACCCAAACCCTAATAGTAAAAATGCGCTTGATTCTAAACCGAACCCGAACCCTATCCCTAACCCTAACCCTCGATTCTACAAAAGCTAACCCTAAACCTAACTCTAACACTAACACGATCCTTAAATACTCTCGATTCAAACCCTGACCCTAATAACCCTTATCCTAATCCTCACCCTAAATGCATTAGATTTTCACCATAACTCTAACGCTAATGTGCTCGTTTCTAACATTACACTAAATCGTCAACCTCAACACTAACTGTAACCCTAAATGCAGTCGATTCTAACCCAAAAGGCAATCCTGACCCTAAGCCTAAGGCTGAACCTCAATTCTACGAACAAAAACCCTAACCCTAAACCTAACCCTACTCCTACCCCTACGCCTGAATGCCCTCTAACCCTAACCCTAGCCCTAACCTTAACGCTAAAAATGTCCTTGATTCTAAACCTAACCTTAACCCTAACCCTAACCCTAACCGTCGATTCTAAGAAAGCTAACCCTAACCTAACTCTAACCCTAACACTATCCTTAAATGCACTCGATTCTAACCCTCACCCTAAACATAACCCTAACCCTAACCCTAATCCTAACCTAAATGCACTGGATTCTAACCATAACTCTAATCCTAATGTGCTTGATTCTAACACTAACTCTAAATCGTCAATCTCAACACTAACCCTAACCCTAAATCCACTTGATTCTAACCCAAAAAGGCAATCCTGACCCGAACACTAACCCTAACCCTCGATTCTACGAAAGCTAACCCTATACAGAACACTACCCCTAACACTATCCTTAAATGAACTCGATTCTAATCCTCACCCTGAACATAACTCTAACCCTAACACTAACCATAACTCTAAATGCACTGCATTCTAACCATAATTCTAACCCTAATGTGCTCGATTATAACCCCCACACTAAATCGTCAGTCTCAACACTAAGCCTAACCCTCAATGCACTCGACTCTAACCCAAAAGGCAATACTGACCCTAAGCCTAACCCTAAACCTCGATTCTACCAACACAAACCCTAACCCTAATCCGAACCCTACTCCTATCCCTACCTCTATATGCACTCTAACCCTAACCCTAACCCAACCCCTAACAGTAAAAATGCGCTTGATTCTAACCCTAACCCTAACCCTAACCCTAACCCTAACCCTCAATTCTACGAAACCTAACCCTAAACCTAACATCTAACACTAACACTATCCTTAAATGCTCTCGATTCTAATCCTGACCCTAATAACCCTAACCCTAACCCTAAGCCTAAATGCAGTGGATTCTAACCATAACTCTAACCCTCATGTGTTCGATTACAACCCTAGCACTAAATCGTCAATCTCAAGTCTAACCCTAACCCTAAATACACTCGATTCTAACCCAAAAGGCAATCCTGACCCTAAGCCTAACCCTAAACTTCGATTCTACCAACAAGAACCCTAACCCTAATCCTAATCCTACCCCTACCCCTATCCCTAAATGCACTCAACCCTACCCCTACCCCTAAGACTAACGCTAACCCTAACGAATTCTAACCAAAACTGTAACCCTAAATGTGTTCGATTCTAACCCAAACACTAAATCGTCAATTTCAACACTATCCCTCAGCCTAAATGCACTGGATTCTAACCCAAAAGCCATTCCTGACCCTAAGCCTAACCCTAAACCTCGATTCTACCATCAGAAACCTTAAACCTAATCCTAACCCTACTCCTACCCCTACCCCTAAATGCACTCTAAGCCATACCCTGACGAAAACCACAACACTAAAAATGCGCCTGATTCTAACCCTAAGCCTAAGCCTAAGCCTAACCTTAAGCCTAACCCTCGATTCTACGAAAGCGAACGCTAAACCTAACTCTAACCCTAGCACTACCCTTAAATGCTCTCGATTTTAACCCTGACCCTAAACCTAACCCTAACCCTAACCCTAAATGCACTGAATTTTAACCATAACTCTAACCCTAAATGTGCTCGATTCAAACCCTAACACTCAATCGTCAATTTGAACACTAACCCAAAGCCTAAATACACTCGATTCTGATCCAAAATGCAATCCTGACCCAAAGCCTAAACCGAAACCTCGATTCTACCATCACTAACCCTAACCCAAATCCTAATCCTACCGCTACCCCTACCTCTAAAGGCACTCTACCCTTAACACTAACCGTAACCCCAACACTGAAAAGGCGCGTGATTCTAGCCCCTAACCTACCCCTACCCCTACCCCTAACCCTAACGAATTCTAACCATAACTCTAACCCTAAATGTGCTCGATTCTAACCCTAACACTAAATCGTCAATCTCATCACTAACTCTAACCCGGAATGCACTCGATTCTAACCCAAAAGGCAATCCTGACCCTAACCCTAACCCTAAACCTGGATTCTACCACCACAAACCGTAACGCTAATCCTAACCCTACTCCTACCCCTACCCCAAAATACACTCTAATCGTAAGCCTACCCAAACCCTAATAGTAAAAATGCGCTTGATTCTAAACCGAACCCGAACCCTATCCCTAACCCTAACCCTCGATTCTACAAAAGCTAACCCTAAACCTAACTCTAACACTAACACGATCCTTAAATACTCTCGATTCAAACCCTGACCCTAATAACCCGTATCCTAATCCTCACCCTAAATGCATTAGATTTTCACCATAACTCTAACGCTAATGTGCTCGTTTCTAACATTACACTAAATCGTCAACCTCAACACTAACTGTAACCCTATATGCAGTCGATTCTAACCCAAAAGGCAATCCTGACCCTAAGCCTAAGGCTGAACCTCAATTCTACGAACAAAAACCCTAACCCTAAACCTAACCCTACTCCTACCCCTACGCCTGAATGCCCTCTAACCCTAACCCTAGCCCTAACCTTAACGCTAAAAATGTCCTTGATTCTAAACCTAACCCTAACCCTAACCCTAACCCTAACCGTCGATTCTAAGAAAGCTAACCCTAACCTAACTCTAACCCTAACACTATCCTTAAATGCACTCGATTCTAACCCTCACCCTAAACATAACCCTAACCCTAACCCTAATCCTAACCTAAATGCACTGGATTCTAACCAGAACTCTAATCCTAATGTGCTTGATTCTAACACTAACCCTAAATCGTCAATCTCAACACTAACCCTAACACTAAATCCACTTGATTCTAACCCAAAAGGCAATCATGACCCGAACATTAACCCTAACCCTCGATTCTATGAAAGCTAACCATATACATAACACTACCCCTACCACTATCCTTATTTGCACTCGATTCTAATCCTCACCCTGAACATAACCCTAACCCTAACACTAACCCTAACTCTAAATGCACTGCATTCTAACCATAATTCTAACCCTAATGTGCTCGATTATAACCCCAACACTAAATCGTCAATCTCAACACTACGCCTAACCCTCAATGCACTCGACTCTAACCCAAAAGGCAATACTGACCCTAAGCCTAACCCTAAACCTCGATTCTACCAACACAAACCCTAACCCTAATCCTAACCCTACTCCTATCCCTACCTCTATATGCACTCTAACCCTAACCCTAACCCAACCCCTAACAGTAAAAATGCGCTTGATTCTAACCCTAACCCTAACCCTAACCCTAACCCTAACCCTCAATTCTACGAAACCTAACCTTAAACCTGACATCTAACACTAACACTATCCTTAAATGCTCTCGATTCTAATCCTGACCCTAATAACCCTAACCGTAACCCTAAGCCTAAATGCAGTGGATTCTAACCATAACTCTAACCCTCATGTGCTCGATTACAACCCTAACACTAAATCGTCAATCTCAACTCTAACCCTAACCTTAAATACACTCCATTCTAACCCAAAAGGCAATCCTGACCCTAAGCCTAACCCTAAACTTCGATTCTACCAACAAGAACCCTAACCCTAATCCTAACCCTACCCCTACCCCTACCCCTAAATGCACTCAACCCTACCCCTACCCCTAAGACTAACCCTTACCCTAACGAATTCTAACCAAAACTCTAACCCTAAATGTGCTCGATTCTAACCCAAACACTAAATCGTCAATTTCAACACTATCCCTCAGCCTAAATGCACTGGATTCTAACCCAAAAGCCATTCCTGACCCTAAGCCTAACCCTAAACCTCGATTCTACCATCAGAAACCTTAAACCTAATCCTAACCCTACTCCTACCCCTACCCCTCAATGCACTCTAAGCCATACCCTGACGAAAACTAGAACACTAAAAATGCGCCTGATTCTAACCCTAACGCTAATCCTAAGCCTAACCTTAAGCCTAACCCTCGATTCTACGAAAGCGAACGCTAAACCTAACTCTAACCCCAGCACTACCCTTAAATGCTCTCGATTTTAACCCTGACCCTAAACCTAACCCTAACCCTAACCCTAAATGCACTGAATTTTATCCATAACTCTAACCCTAAATGTGCTCGAGTCAAACCCTAACACTCAATCGTCAATTTGAACACTAACCCAAAGCCTAAATACACTCGATTCTGATCCAAAATGCAATCCTGACCCAAAGCCTAAACCGAAACCTCGATTCTACCATCACTAACCCTAACCCAAATCCTAATCCTACCGCTACCCCTACCTCTAAAGGCACTCTAACCTTAACACTAACCGTAACCCCAACACTAAAAATGCGCGTGATTCTAGACCCTGCCCTACCCCTACCCCTAACCCCAACCCTAACGAATTCTAACCATAACTCTAACCCTAAATGTGCTCGATTCTAACCCTAACACTAAATCGTCAATCTCATCACTAACTCTAACCCGGAATGCACTCGATTCTAACCCAAAAGGCAATCCTGACCCTAAGCCTAACCCTAAACCTGGATTCTACCACCACAAACCGTAACGCTAATCCTAACCCTACTCCTACCCCTACCCCAAAATACACTCTAATCGTAAGCCTACCCAAACCCTAATAGTAAAAATGCGCTTGATTCTAAACCGAACCCGAACCCTATCCCTAACCCTAACCCTCGATTCTACCAAAGCTAACCCTAAACCTAACTCTAACACTAACACGATCCTTAAATACTCTCGATTCAAACCCTGACCCTAATAACCCTAACCCTAATCCTCACCCTAAATGCATTAGATTTTAACCCTAACTCTAACGCTAATGTGCTCGTTTCTAACATTACACTAAATCGTCAACCTCAACACTAACTGTAACCCTAAATGCAGTCGATTCTAACCCACAAGGCAATCCTGACCCTAAGCCTAAGGCTGAACCTCAATTCTACGAACAAAAACCCTAACCCTAAGCCTAACCCTACTCCTACCCCTACGCCTGAATGCCCTCTAACCCTAACCCTAGCCCTAACCTTAACGCTAAAAATGTCCTTGATTCTAAACCTAACCCTAACCCTAACCCTAACCCTAACCGTCGATTCTAAGAAAGCTAACCCTAACCTAACTCTAACCCTAACACTATCCTTAAATGCACTCGATTCTAACCCTCACCCTAAACATAACCGTAACCCTAACCCTAACCCTAACCTAAATGCACTGGATTCTAACCAGAACTCTAATCCTAATGTGCTTGATTCTAACACTAACTCTAAATCGTCAATCTCAACACTAACCCTAACCCTAAATCCACTTGATTCTAACCCAAAAGGCAATCCTGACCCGAACACTAACCCTAACCCTCGATTCTACGAAAGCTAACCCTATACATAACACTACCCCTAACACTATCCTTAAATGCACTCGATTCTAATCCTCACCCTGAACATAACCCTAACCCTAACACTAACCCTAACTCTAAATGCACTGCATTCTAACCATAATTCTAACCCTAATGTGCTCGATTATAACCCCAACACTAAATCGTCAATCTCAACACTAAGCCTAACCCTCAATGCACTCGACTCTAACCCAAAAGGCAATCCTGACCCTAAGCCTAACCCTAAACCTCGATTCTACCAACACAAACCCTAACCCTAATCCTAACCCTACTCCTATCCCTACCTCTATATGCACTCTAACCCTAACCCTAACCTAACCCCTAACAGTAAAAATGCGCTTGATTCTAACCCTAACCCTAACCCTAACCCTAACCCTACCCCTACCCCTACCCCTAAATGCACTCAACCCTACCCCTACCCCTTACACTAACCCGTACCCTAACGAAATCTAACCAAAACTGTAACCCTAAATGTGTTCGATTCTAACCCAAACACTAAATCGTCAATTTCAACACTATCCCTCAGCCTAAATGCACTGGATTCTAACCCAAAAGCCATTCCTGACCCTAAGCCTAACCCTAAACCTCTTCTACCATCAGAAACCTTAAACCTAATCCTAACCCTACTCCTACCCCTACCCCTAAATGCACTCTAAGCCATACCCTGACGAAAACCAGAACACTAAAAATGCACCTGATTCTAACCCTAACCCTAAGTCTAAGCCTAACCTTAAGCCTAACTCTCGATTCTACGAAAGCGAACGCTAAACCTAACTCTAACCCTAGCACTACCCTTAAATGCTCTCGATTTTAACCCTGACCCTAAACCTAACCCTAACTCTAACCCTAAATGCACTGAATTTTAACCATAACTCTAACCCTAAATGTGCTCGATTCAAACCCTAACACTCAATCGTCAATTTGAACACTAACCCAAAGCCTAAATACACTCGATTCTGATCCAAAATGCAATCCTGACCCAAAGCCTAAACCGAAACCTCGATTCTACCATCACTAACCCTAACCCAAATCCTAATCCTACCGCTACCCCTACCTCTAAAGGCACTCTAACCTTAACACTAACCGTAACCCCAACACTAAAAAGGCGCGTGATTCTAGCCCCTACCCTACCCCTACCCCTAACCCTAACCCTAACGAATTCGAACCATAACTCTAACCCTAAATGTGCTCGATTCTAACCCTAACACTAAATCGTCAATCTCATCACTAACTCTAACCCGGAATGCACTCGATTCTAATTCAAAAGGCAATCCTGACCCTAAGCCTAACCCTAAACCTGGATCCTTCCACCACAAACCGTAACGCTAATCCTAACCCTACTCCTACCCCTACCCCAAAATACACTCTAATCGTAAGCCTACCCAAACCCTAATACTAAAAATGCGCTTGATTCTAAACCGAACCCGAACCCTATCCCTAACCCTAACCCTCGATTCTACGAAAGCTAACCCTAAACCTAACTCTAACACTAACACGATCCTTAAATACTCTCGATTCAAACCCTGACCCTAATAACCCTAACCCTAATCCTCACCCTAAATGCATTAGATTTTAACCATAACTCTAACGCTAATGTGCTCGTTTCTAACATTACACTAAATCGTCAACCTCAACACTAACTGTAACCCTAAATGCAGTCGATTCTAACCCACAAGGCAATCCTGACCCTAAGCCTAAGGCTGAACCTCAATTCTACGAACAAAAACCCTAACCCTAAACCTAACCCTACTCCTACCCCTACGCCTGAATGCCCTCTAACCCTAACCCTAGCCCTAACCTTAACGCTAAAAATGTCCTTGATTCTAAACCTAACCCTAACCCTAACCCTAACCCTAACCGTCGATTCTAAGAAAGCTAACCCTAACCTAACTCTAACCCTAACACTATCCTTAAATGCACTCGATTCTAACCCTCACCCTAAACATAACCGTAACCCTAACCCTAACCCTAACCTAAATGCACTGGATTCTAACCAGAACTCTAATCCTAATGTGCTTGATTCTAACACTAACTCTAAATCGTCAATCTCAACACTAACCCTAACCCTAAATCCACTTGATTCTAACCCAAAAGGCAATCCTGACCCGAACACTAACCCTAACCCTCGATTCTATGAAAGCTAACCCTATACATAACACTACCCCTAACACTATCCTTAAATGCACTCGATTCTAATCCTCACCCTGAACA
This sequence comes from Notamacropus eugenii, assembly GCF_028372415.1. Classification (NCBI taxonomy): domain Eukaryota; kingdom Metazoa; phylum Chordata; class Mammalia; order Diprotodontia; family Macropodidae; genus Notamacropus; species Notamacropus eugenii. The sequence goes on along the minus strand of NW_027325196.1, from coordinate 35,200 downwards.
TAACCCTAACCCTAACACTAACCCTAACTCTAAATGCACTGCATTCTAACCATAATTCTAACCCTAATGTGCTCGATTATAACCCCAACACTAAATCGTCAATCTCAACACTAAGCCTAACCCTCAATGCACTCGACTCTAACCCAAAAGGCAATCCTGACCCTAAGCCTAACCCTAAACCTCGATTCTACCAACACAAACCCTAACCCTAATCCTAACCCTACTCCTATCCCTACCTCTATATGCACTCTAACCCTAACCCTAACCTAACCCCTAACAGTAAAAATGCGCTTGATTCTAACCCTAACCCTAACCCTAACCCTAACCCTACCCCTACCCCTACCCCTAAATGCACTCAACCCTACCCCTACCCCTTACACTAACCCGAACCCTAACGAAATCTAACCAAAACTGTAACCCTAAATGTGTTCGATTCTAACCCAAACACTAAATCGTCAATTTCAACACTATCCCTCAGCCTAAATGCACTGGATTCTAACCCAAAAGCCATTCCTGACCCTAAGCCTAACCCTAAACCTCTTCTACCATCAGAAACCTTAAACCTAATCCTAACCCTACTCCTACCCCTACCCCTAAATGCACTCTAAGCCATACCCTGACGAAAACCAGAACACTAAAAATGCACCTGATTCTAACCCTAACCCTAAGTCTAAGCCTAACCTTAAGCCTAACTCTCGATTCTACGAAAGCGAACGCTAAACCTAACTCTAACCCTAGCACTACCCTTAAATGCTCTCGATTTTAACCCTGACCCTAAACCTAACCCTAACTCTAACCCTAAATGCACTGAATTTTAACCATAACTCTAACCCTAAATGTGCTCGATTCAAACCCTAACACTCAATCGTCAATTTGAACACTAACCCAAAGCCTAAATACACTCGATTCTGATCCAAAATGCAATCCTGACACAAAGCCTAAACCGAAACCTCGATTCTACCATCACTAACCCTAACCCAAATCCTAATCCTACCGCTACCCCTACCTCTAAAGGCACTCTAACCTTAACACTAACCGTAACCCCAACACTAAAAAGGCGCGTGATTCTAGCCCCTACCCTACCCCTACCCCTAACCCTAACCCTAACGAATTCTAACCATAACTCTAACCCTAAATGTGCTCGATTCTAACCCTAACACTAAATCGTCAATCTCATCACTAACTCTAACCCGGAATGCACTCGATTCTAATTCAAAAGGCAATCCTGACCCTAAGCCTAACCCTAAACCTGGATCCTTCCACCACAAACCGTAACGCTAATCCTAACCCTACTCCTACCCCTACCCCAAAATACACTCTAATCGTAAGCCTACCCAAACCCTAATACTAAAAATGCGCTTGATTCTAAACCGAACCCGAACCCTATCCCTAACCCTAACCCTCGATTCTACGAAAGCTAACCCTAAACCTAACTCTAACACTAACACGATCCTTAAATACTCTCGATTCAAACCCTGACCCTAATAACCCTAACCCTAATCCTCACCCTAAATGCATTAGATTTTAACCATAACTCTAACGCTAATGTGCTCGTTTCTAACATTACACTAAATCGTCAACCTCAACACTAACTGTAACCCTAAATGCAGTCGATTCTAACCCACAAGGCAATCCTGACCCTAAGCCTAAGGCTGAACCTCAATTCTACGAACAAAAACCCTAACCCTAAACCTAACCCTACTCCTACCCCTACGCCTGAATGCCCCCTAACCCTAACCCTAGCCCTAACCTTAACGCTAAAAATGTCCTTGATTCTAAACCTAACCCTAACCCTAACCCTAACCCTAACCGTCGATTCTAAGAAAGCTAACCCTAACCTAACTCTAACCCTAACACTATCCTTAAATGCACTCGATTCTAACCCTCACCCTAAACATAACCGTAACCCTAACCCTAACCCTAAGCTAAATGCACTGGATTCTAACCAGAACTCTAATCCTAATGTGCTTGATTCTAACACTAACTCTAAATCGTCAATCTCAACACTAACCCTAACCCTAAATCCACTTGATTCTAACCCAAAAGGCAATCCTGACCCGAACACTAACCCTAACCCTCGATTCTACGAAAGCTAACCCTATACATAACACTACCCCTAACACTATCCTTAAATGCACTCGATTCTAATCCTCACCCTGAACATAACCCTAACCCTAACACTAACCCTAACTCTAAATGCACTGCATTCTAACCATAATTCTAACCCTAATGTGCTCGATTATAACCCCAACACTAAATCGTCAATCTCAACACTAAGCCTAACCCTCAATGCACTCGACTCTAACCCAAAAGGCAATCCTGACCCTAAGCCTAACCCTAAACCTCGATTCTACCAACACAATCCCTAACCCTAATCCTAACCCTACTCCTATCCCTACCTCTATATGCACTCTAACCCTAACCCTAACCTAACCCCTAACAGTAAAAATGCGCTTGATTCTAACCCTAACCCTAACCCTAACCCTAACCCTACCCCTACCCCTACCCCTAAATGCACTCAACCCTACCCCTACCCCTTACACTAACCCGAACCCTAACGAAATCTAACCAAAACTGTAACCCTAAATGTGTTCGATTCTAACCCAAACACTAAATCGTCAATTTCAACACTATCCCTCAGCCTAAATGCACTGGATTCTAACCCAAAAGCCATTCCTGACCCTAAGCCTAACCCTAAACCTCTTCTACCATCAGAAACCTTAAACCTAATCCTAACCCTACTCCTACCCCTACCCCTAAATGCACTCTAAGCCATACCCTGACGAAAACCAGAACACTAAAAATGCACCTGATTCTAACCCTAACCCTTAGTCTAAGCCTAACCTTAAGCCTAACCCTCGATTCTACGAAAGCGAACGCTAAACCTAACTCTAACCCTAGCACTACCCTTAAATGCTCTCGATTTTAACCCTGACCCTAAACCTAACCCTAACTCTAACCCTAAATGCACTGAATTTTAACCATAACTCTAACCCTAAATGTGCTCGATTCAAACCCTAACACTCAATCGTCAATTTGAACACTAACCCAAAGCCTAAATACACTCGATTCTGATCCAAAATGCAATCCTGACACAAAGCCTAAACCGAAACCTCGATTCTACCATCACTAACCCTAACCCAAATCCTAATCCTACCGCTACCCCTACCTCTAAAGGCACTCTAACCTTAACACTAACCGTAACCCCAACACTAAAAATGCGCGTGATTCTAGCCCCTACCCTACCCCTACCCCTAACCCTAACCCTAACGAATTCGAACCATAACTCTAACCCTAAATGTGCTCGATTCTAACCCTAACACTAAATCGTCAATCTCATCACTAACTCTAACCCGGAATGCACTCGATTCTAATTCAAAAGGCAATCCTGACCCTAAGCCTAACCCTAAACCTGGATCCTTCCACCACAAACCGTAACGCTAATCCTAACCCTACTCCTACCCCTACCCCAAAATACACTCTAATCGTAAGCCTACCCAAACCCTAATACTAAAAATGCGCTTGATTCTAAACCGAACCCGAACCCTATCCCTAAGCCTAACCTTCGATTCTACGAAAGCTAACCCTAAACCTAACTCTAACACTAACACGATCCTTAAATACTCTCGATTCAAACCCTGACCCTAATAACCCTAACCCTAATCCTCACCCTAAATGCATTAGATTTTAACCATAACTCTAACGCTAATGTGCTCGTTTCTAACATTACACTAAATCGTCAACCTCAACACTAACTGTAACCCTAAATGCAGTCGATTCTAACCCACAAGGCAATCCTGACCCTAAGCCTAAGGCTGAACCTCAATTCTACGAACAAAAACCCTAACCCTAAACCTAACCCTACTCCTACCCCTACGCCTGAATGCCCCCTAACCCTAACCCTAGCCCTAACCTTAACGCTAAAAATGTCCTTGATTCTAAACCTAACCCTAACCCTAACCCTAACCCTAACCGTCGATTCTAAGAAAGCTAACCCTAACCTAACTCTAACCCTAACACTATCCTTAAATGCACTCGATTCTAACCCTGACCCTAAACTTAACCGTAACCCTAACCCTAATCCTAACCTAAATGCACTGGATTCTAACCATAACTCTAATCCTAATGTGCTTGATTCTAACACTAACTCTAAATCGTCAATCTCAACACTAACCCTAACCCTAAATCCACTTGATTCTAACCCAAAAGGCAATCCTGACCCGAACACTAACCCTAACCCTCGATTCTACGAAAGCTAACCCTATACATAACACTACCCCTAACACTATCCTGAAATGCACTCGTTTCTAATCCTCACCCTGAACATAACCCTAACCCTGACACTAACCCTAACTCTAAATGCACTGCATTCTAACCATAATTCTAACCCTAATGTGCTCGATTATAACCCCAACACTAAATCGTCAATCTCAACACTAAGCCTAACCCTCAATGCACTCGACTCTAACCCAAAAGGCAATCCTGACCCTAAGCCTAACCCTAAACCTCGATTCTACCAACACAAACCCTAACCCTAATCCTAACCCTACTCCTATCCCTACCTCTATATGCACTCTAACCCTAACCCTAACCTAACCCCTAACAGTAAAAATGCGCTTGATTCTAACCCTAACCCTAACCCTAACCCTAACCCTACCCCTACCCCTACCCCTAAATGCACTCAACCCTACCCCTACCCCTTACACTAACCCGAACCCTAACGAAATCTAACCAAAACTGTAACCCTAAATGTGTTCGATTCTAACCCAAACACTAAATCGTCCATTTCAACACTATCCCTCAGCCTAAATGCACTGGATTCTAACCCAAAAGCCATTCCTGACCCTAAGCCTAACCCTAAACCTCGATTCTACCATCAGAAACCTTAAACCTAATCCTAACCCTACTCCTACCCCTACCCCTAAATGCACTCTAAGCCATACCCTGACGAAAACCAGAACACTAAAAATGCGCCTGATTCTAACCCTAACCCTAAGCCTAAGCCTAACCTTAAGCCTAACCCTCGATTCTACGAAAGCGAACGCTAAACCTAACTCTAACCCTAGCACTACCCTTAAATGCTCTCGATTTTAACCCTGATCCTAAACCTAACCCTAACCCTAACCCTAAATGCACTGAATTTTTTTTTTTTTTACTAGCTGAGCGATCTTTATTTATTTTTTTTTATTAATTTTTTTATTTTTTTTAATGTTTAACAATCAGTGCCATACAATTGCGATTTTATCCCTCCCCACCCACCCCCCACTACCTCCCTCCCTCCCCATGACTGCATACAATTCTGTATAGATTCTACATAAACTTTCCTATTGAGTATATTTTCACTATCGTCATGCTGTGTAGTCAGACTAAGATAAATGGAAGAATCCGTATAACAAATCAGAACATGATACACAAACAGATACACATACACAAACATGATCTGCTACATTATGTGAGTGACTTCCATATTTCTCTCTCTGAGTGTGGAAGGCTTTTTGCCTTGAGGTCCACCATTGGGATTTTTTTTTTTTTCAGAAGTTCTTGTGTTATTACAAAAATCTAAGTCTACCAGAAAAAACTCTCACACACCGTGGTTGTTGCTGTGCATAAAGTTCTCCTGGTTCTGCTCCTTTCACTCAGCATCAGGTCATATAAGTCCTTCCAGGCCTCTCTGAAGTCTTCTTGTTCATCATTTCTTATGGCACAATAGTACTCCATTACATTCATATACCATAATTTATTCAGCCATTCCCCAATTGATGGACATCCCCTTGACTTCCAGTTTTTGGCAACTACATAGAGTGCTGCTATAAATATTTTTGTACATGTGGGACCCTTTCCCATTTTTATGATCTCTTGGGGATATAGTCCTAGTAGCGATATTGCTGGGTCAAAGGGTATGCACATTTTTGTAGCCCTTTGGGCATAGTTCCAAATTGCTCTCCAGAATGGTTGGATGCGCTCACAGCTCCACCAACAATGAATTAGTGTTCCAACTCTCCCACATCCTCTCCAGCATTTATCATTTTCTTGTTCTGTCATGTTTGCCAATCTTATAGGTGTGATGTGGTACCTCAGAGTTGTTTTGATTTGCATCTCTCTAACCAATAGTGATTTAGAGCATTTTTTCATATGATTATAGATAGCTTTAATTTCTTCCTCTGAAAATTGCCTGTTCATATCCTTTGACCATTTATCAATTGGGGAATGACTTGTATGATTATACATTTGGGTCAGTTCTCTATATATTCTAGAAATGAGGCCTTTATCCCCGAGCTTAGCTGTAAAAATTTTTTCCCAATTTACTACATCCCTCCGGATTTTGGTTGCATTGGGTTTGGTTGTGCAAAAACTTCTCAGTTTAATGTACTCAAAGTTATCCATTTTGCATTTCATAATGCATTCTATCTCTTCTTTAGTAAAGAATTCTTCCCTTCTCCATAGATCTGATAAATACACTATTCCTTGCTTCTCCAGTTTATTCATGGTATCAATCTTTATACCTAAATCATGTACCCATTTGGACTTTATTCTTGTGTACGGTGTCAGGTATGGGTCTATGCCTAATTTCCGCCACACTGTTATCCAGTTTTCCCAGCAATTTTTTTCAAACAATGAGTTCTTATCCCAGAAGCTGGGGTCCTTGGGTTTATCAAACAGAAGGTTGCTATATTCCTTGCCTACTGCATCTTGAGTGCCAAGTCTATTCCACTTGTCTACCTCTCTGTTTCTTAGCCAATACCAAGTGGTTTTGATAATTGCTGCTTTATAGTACAGTTTGAGGTCTGGTAGCGCTAGGCCACCTTCCCAAGCATTTCTTTTCATTAGTCCCTTTGATATTCTGGACCTTTTGTTTTTCCAAATGAATTTTGATATTATTTTATCCAGCTCTAGAAAGTAATTGTCTGATAGTTTAATTGGTATGGCACTAAATAAGTATATTAATTTGGGTAGAATTGTCATTTTTATTATATTAGCACGGCCTACCCATGAGCAACTAATGTTTTTCCACTTACTTAAATCTGACTTTATTTGTGCAAAAAGTGTCTTGTAATTGTGTTCATATAGTCCCTGGGTTTGTTTTGGCAGGTAGACTCCTAAGTATTTTATACTGTCTACCCCAACTTTAAATGGGATTTCTCTTTCTATCTCTTGCTGTTGAACTTTGTTGCTAATATATAGGAATGCAGAGGATTTGTGTGGGTTTATTTTGTACCCTGCAACTTTGCCAAAGTTGTTTATTAATTCAAGTAATTTTTTACTTGAATCTCTGGGATTCTCTAGGTAAATCATCATATCATCTGCAAAGAGTGATAACTTAGTTTCTTCTTTGGCTATTCTAATTCCTTGAATATCTTTATCTTGTCTAATTGCTACAGCTAACATTTCTAGTACCATATTGAATAATAGTGGTGATAATGGACAACCTTGTTTCACCCCTGATCTTATTGGGAATGCATCTAGCTTATCCCCATTGCATATAATGCTTGCTGAAGGTTTTAGATAGATACTGCTTATTATTTTATGGAAAGTTCCCTTTATTCCTACGTTCTCCAATGTTTTTACTAGGAATGGATGTTGTATTTTGTCAAAAGCTTTTTCTGCATCTATTGAGATAATCATGTGGTTTTTGTTAGCTTTGTTGTTGATGTGGTCGATAATGCTAATAGTTTTCCTAATATTGAACCAGCCCTGTAGTCCTGGTATGAATCCTACCTGATCATAATGTATTAATCTCGTGATTAGATGCTGTATTCGTTTTGCTAAAATCTTATTTAAAATTTTTGCATCTATATTCATTAGGGAAATTGGTCTATAATTTTCTTTCTCTGTTTTGTCTCTTCCTGGTTTGGGTATCAAAACCATATTTGTATCATAGAAAGAATTTGGGAGGACTCCTTCTTCCCCAATTTTCAAGAATAGTGTATGTAGTATTGGAATTAACTGTTCTTTAAATGTTTGATAGAATTCACTTGTGAATCCATCTGGCCCTGGAGATTTTTTCCTAGGGAGTTCATTGATGGCTTGTTCAATTTCTTTTTCTGAGATGGGGTTGTTTAAGTATTCAACTTCCTCTTCTGTTAATCTGGGCAATTTGTATTTTTTAAAATATTCATCCATCTCGTTTAGATTATCGAATTTGTGGGCATAAAGTTGGGCAAAGTAGTTTCTAATTATTGTTTTAATTTCCTCCTCATTGGAGGTGAGTTCACCCCTTTCATTTTTAATGTTAGTAATTTGGTTTTCTTCTTTCTTTTTTTTGATCAGATTAACCAAAGGTTTATCAATTTTATTAGTTTTTTCATAAAACCAACTATTGGTTTTATTTATTAATTCAACAGTTTTCTTTATTTCAATTTTATTAATCTCTCCTTTGGTTTTCAGTATTTCTAATTTGGTATTTACTTGGGGATTTTCAATTTGTTCTTTTTCTAGCTTTTTCAACTGCAAGCCTAAGTCATTGATCTCCTCTTTCTCTATTTTATTTATGTAAGCATTCAGAGATATAAAACTTCCCCTAATAACTGCTTTTGCAGTGTCCCATAAGTTTTGGTACGTTGTCTCACTATTGTCATTCTCTTGAATGAAGTTGTTGATTGTTTCTATGATTTCTTCTTTAACCCAATCCTTCTTTAGAATTAGATTATTTAGTTTCCAATTGATTTTTGGTTTCTCTTTCCATGGCCTTTTATTACATGTAATTTTTAATGCATTATGATCTGAAAAGGATGCATTGATTATCTCTACCTTTCTGCACTGGATTGTGAGATTTTTATGTCCTAGTACATGGTCAGTTTTTGTAAATGTTCCATGTACCGCTGAGAAAAAGGTATATTCCTTTCTATTCCCATTTAATTTTCTCCAAAGATCTATCATATCTACCTTATCCAGAGTTTTATTTACCTCCTTAACCTCTTTCTTGTTTATTTTAAGGTTGGATTTATCGAGTTCAGAGAGGGGGAGGTTGAGGTCCCCCACTAGTATAGTTTTGCTATCAATTTCTTCCTTCAACTCCCCCAACCTCTCCTCTAAGAATCTGGATGCTATACCACTTGGAGCATACATGTTTAGTAATGATATTGCTTCATTGTCTATGGTGCCTTTTAGTAGGATATAGTTTCCATCCTTATCCCTTTTGATTAGATCTATTTCTGCTTTTGCTTTGTCTGAGATTAGGATTGCTACTCCTGCCTTTCTTACATGGGCTGAAGCACAATATATTCTGCTCCATCCTTTGACCTTTATCCTATGTGTATCCCCCCGTTTCAAATGTGTTTCTTGTAAGCAGCATATTGTTGGATTATGGCTTTTAATCCATTCTGCTATCCGTCTCCGTTTTATGGGAGAGTTCATCCCATTCACATTCACAGTTATGATTACAATCTGTGTATTTCCCTCCACCCTCTTTCCCACCATTTGTGCTTTTAACTCTCCCGTCTCCCTTCCCCTCCTCAATAGTATTCACTTTTCTCCCCCTCCTCCTGCAGCCTTCCCCTCCTTCTTTTAGCCCCCCTCCCTTTTAGTCCCCTTTACTCTTATTGCTTCTTTCCTCCCTTTTAGCCACCCTCCCCTTTCTTCCCCCTTCCCCTCCTACTACCTATAGAGCTAGTTAGGATTATCTGCTTAAGGTTATTGTTCCCTCCTTTGAACAAATCAGATGAGAGTACCTCTCAAACAATGCTCATCTCCCTCCCCTCCTTCCCTCTACTATGGTTTTGTACTTCTTCCTGTGATATAATTTGCCATTTTCTGCTTCCCCCTTTCCACACCTCCTATTACATTCCCTTCTCATACTTAAATCATATTTTTGCCATGACATCATTTACTTTATGCCCGTTCCCTCTACATATATCCCTTTTATCATAATAGCTGCACAGTTCTCAAGATTAACAGGTATCATCTTCCCTTACAGGGAGGTAAACAGATTGCCCTAATTGAGTTGCAAGTTTTTGTTTTTGTTTATTCCCCTCTGTTTACCTTTTTATGATTCTCTGGAGACCTGCATTTGAAGATCAAATTGTCTATTGAGTTCTGGTGTTTTGGTCAGGAAGCTCTGGAAATCCCTTATTTCGTTGAATGACTTTCTCCTTGCCTGAAATGTTATGCTGAACTTTGCTGGGTAGTTGATCCTCGGTTGGAGTCCCAACTCCTTTGCCTTACGGAATATTGGGTTCCAATTCTTTCGATCTTTTAATGTAGAAGCTGCAAGGTCCTGTGTGATCCTGACTGTGTGACCTTGATATTTAAATTGTTTCTTTCTGGCTGCTTGTAGTATTTTCTCCTTCACTTGATAGCTCTGGAATTTGGCAACTATATTTCTTGGGGTTTTGAGTTTGGGATCCCTTTCCGGTGGGGAACGGTGGATTCTTTCGATGACTATTTTGCCCTCTGAGTCTAGTACTTCTGGGCAGTTTTCCTTGATGATTTCCTGGAAGATATTGTCCAGACTCTTTTCTTCATCATGGGTTTCTGGCAGGCCAATAATTCTTAGATTTTCTCTCCTGGATCTATTTTCCAGGTCAGTTGTTTTTCCAATTAAATATTTTATATTTTCTTCCATCTTTTCATTCTTTAGATTTTGTTTGACTGACTCTTGTTGCCTCATTGAGTCATTAGTTTCTACTTGCCCAATTCTAATCTTGATCGTATTGTTTTCTTCAGTTAGCTTTCGCATCTCCTTTTCCATCTGGCCAATTTTTCCCTTTAAGGAGCTATTTTCTCCATTTAATTTTTGTACTTCTTTTTCCATTCGACCAATTTTCCCAGTTAGGTTTTGGGTTTCCTTTTCCATCTGATCAATTTTCCCTATTAGGTTTTGAGTTTCCTTTTCCGTTTGATTAACTCTTCCTTTTAGGGAATTATTCTCTCCAGTTAATTTTTGAACTTCCTTTTCCATTTCTTCAATTTTCTTTTTCAGATTGATGTTCTCATCAGTGAATTCTTTTTTTATGGTTTTAAAATCATTGGCCAGTTTTTCTTTTATATCCTTCTTCAGACGTTCCAGGTAATCTAGTTGTGCTTGCGAGAAATTCATAGTCCCATCTGAGGTTTCAGATGGAAGTACAGTCTCAGCTCTGACCTCTTTGGTGTTTGTGTTTTGGTCCTTATCCCCATAGAAAGATTCTATGGTTTTTTCACTTTTCGTCTGCTTTTTCCGATTCATGATGTTGGCTGAGTGTTATAGCTTTTGGTTCTTTCAGTCAGAAGATACAGATCTTTTAAGTTGAGTTGATGTTTGTCTAGGCTAAAAGCAGGCTTTTTTTTTTGTTGTTGTTGTTGTTTCCCAGATCAACCCTGGGTTTAGCTTGATAGGTGTGTGGGAGGTGTGGTCTGGTCTCAGGCTATCTCCTCAGCTGGCCTGAGGCAAAGGCAAGGTCCAGGGGGATGGTGATCCCAGCTTCCCTATTGTCTTCCCTTTTCCCCTGGAGGGCTGGGGCACGCCTAGAGGCTAATGCGTGTTCCCGCCCCTCCTGGGGCTCGTCTCCCGGGCTGAGGCTTGCTTGGGTCTCAGTGCGAATTTTTCTCTGCCCTGGGTCGTCTGTCCCTCCAGATAGCCTCCACCACGGTAGGAAGAATCCCCCTTTGCCACCTCTCCAGCCTCTGGTGTTACGAGACCACTCGCCCCTTTCTGCTGCTCCCACTGATCCAGGATCAATCTGGGGAAGAATTTTATGGTTCCCTCACGGTCATCGGGGGGGGGAGGGGAGAGCACTTACTGATCACTCCGGCATCCCAGCTTCTGGATGTTCAAGTAGTGACCCACTGAAGTCCCGTCTTTAGGCTGAAGATATCAAAGGCTGTTGCGCTGATATCGTTGGCTCGGCCTGGCTTATCTCCTGCTCCGCTGGTCTCGCCCGCCACTCTCGGGCCCCTCGGGTCGCCTCCGCCCTGCCACGCCGACCGCGCTGTGCTGTGCGCCGGGCTCTTACGCCCGCGGAACAGATCCCTCCCGTGGACCTTCCAGTCCAGCCTAGGCTCCGAATCTGTCAAAGTCCGTCTCCCACTGGATTCTACACCTCCAAAGTCTGGTCAGACTCTACCCCCAGAAATATCCAAAGGAGTTTTTCCAGGAGCTTAGGTGAGTCGTTGCTTTCACTCCGCCATCTTGGCTCCGCCCCCAATGCACTGAATTTTAACCATAACTCTAACCCTAAATGTGCTCGATTCAAACCCTAACACTCAATCGTCAATTTGAACACTAACCCAAAGCCTAAATACACTCGATTCTGATCCAAAATGCAATCCTGACCCAAAGCCTAAACCGAAACCTCGATTCTACCATCACTAACCCGAACCCAAATCCTAATCCTACCGCTACCCCTACCTCTAAAGGCACTCTAACCTTAACACTAACCGTAACCCCAACACTAAAAATGGGCGTGATTCTAGCCCCTACCCTACCCCTACCCTTAACCCTAACCCTAACGAATTCTAACCATAACTCTAACCCTAAATGTGCTCGATTCTAACCCTAACACTAAATCGTCAATCTCATCACTAACTCTAACCCGGAATGCACTCGATTCTAACCCAAAAGGCAATCCTGACCCCAACACTAACCCTAACCCTCGATTCTACGAAAGCTAACCCTATACATACCACTACCCCTAACACTATCCTAAAATGAACTCGATTCTAATCCTCACCCTGAACATAACCCTAACCCTAACACTAACCCTAACTCTAAATGCACTGCATTCTAACCATAATTCTAACCCTAATGTGCTCGATTATAACCCCGACACTAAATCGTCAATCTCAACACTAAGCCTAACCCTCAATGCACTCGACTCTAACTCAAAAGGCAATCCTGACCCTAAGCCTAACCCTAAACCTCGATTCTACCAACACAAACCCTAACCCTAATTCTAACCCTACTCCTATCCCTACCTCTATATGCACTCTAACCCTAACCTTAACCCAACCCCTAACAGTATAAATGCGCTTGATTCTAACCCTAACCCTAACCCTAACCCTAACCGTCGATTCTAAGAAAGCTAACCTTAACCTAACTCTAACCCTAACACTATCCTTAAATGCTCTCGATTCTAATCCTGACCCTAATAACCCTAACCCTAACCCTAAGCCTAAATGCAGTGGATTCTAACCATAACTCTAACCCTCATGTGCTCGATTATAACCCTAACACTAAATCGTCAATCTCAACACTAACCCGAACCCTAAATGCAGTCGATTCTAACCCAAAAGGCAATCCTGACCCTAAGCCTAACCCTAAACTTCGATTCTACCAACAAGAACCCTAACCCTAATCCTAACCCAACCCCTACCCCTACCCCTAAATGCACTCTAACCCTACCCCTACCCCTTACACTAACCCGAACCCTAACGAATTCTAACCAAAACTCTAACCCTAAATGTACTCGATTCTAACCCAAACACTAAATCGTCAATTTCAACACTATCCCTAAGCCTAAATGCACTGGATTCTAACCCAAAAGCCATTCCTGACCCTAAGCCTAACCCTAAACCTCGATTCTACCAACAGAAACCTTAACCCTAATCCTAACCCTACTCCTACCCCTACCCCTAAATGCACTCTAAACCATACCCTGACGAAAACCAGAACACTAAAAATGCGCCTGATTCTAACCCTAACCCTAATCCTAAGCCTAACCTTAAGCCTAACCCTCGATTCTACGAAAGCGAACGCTAAACCTAACTCTAACCCTAGCACTACCCTTAAATGCTCTCGATTTTAACCCTGACCCTAAACCTAACCCTAACCCTAACCCGAAATGCACTGAATTTGAACCATAACTCTAACCCTAAATGTGCTCGATCCAAACCCTAACACTAAATCGTCAATTTGAACACTAACCCAAAGCCTAAATACACTCGATTCTGATCCAAAATGCAATCCTGACCCAAAGCCTAAACCGAAACCTCGATTCTACCATCACTAACCCTAACCCAAATCCTAATCCTACCGCTACCCCTACCTCTAAAGGCACTCTAACCTTAACACTAACCGTAACCACAACACTAAAAATGCGCGTAATTCTAGCCCCTACCCTACCCCTAACCCTAACCCTAACCCTAACGAATTCTAACCATAACTCTAACCCTAAATGTGCTCGATTCTAACCCTAACACTAAATCGTCAATCTCATCACTAACTCTAACCCGGAATGCACTCGATTCTAACGCAAAAGGCAATCCTGACCCTAAGCCTAACCCTAAACCTGGATTCTACCACCACAAACCGTAACGCTAATCCTAACCCTACTCCTACCCCTACCCCAAAATACACTCTAATCGTAAGCCTACCCAAACCCTAATAGTAAAAATGCGCTTGATTCTAAACAGAACCCGAACCCTATCCCTAACCCTAACCCTCGATTCTACGAAAGCTAACCCTAAACCTAACTCTAACACTAAAACGATCCTTAAATATTCTCGATTCAAACCCTGACCCTAATAACCCTAAGCCTAATCCTCACCCTAAATGCATTAGATTCTAACCATAACTCTAACGCTAATGTGCTCGTTTCTAACATTACACTAAATCGTCAATCTCAACACTAACTGTAACCATAAAGGCCCTCGATTCTAACCCAAAAGGCAATCCTGACCCTAAGCCTAAGGCTGAACCTCAATTCTACTAACAAAAACCCTAACCCTAAACCTAACCCTACTCCTACCCCTACGCCTGAATGCCCTCTAACCCTAACCCTAGCTCTAACCTTAACGCTACAAATGTCCTTGACTCTAAACCTAACCCTAACCCTAACCCTAACCGTCGATTCTAAGAAAGCTAACCCTAACCTAACTCTAACACTAACACGATCCTTAAATACTCTCGATTCAAACCCTGACCCTAATAACCCTAACCCTAATCCTCACCTTAAATGCATTAGATTCTAACCATAACTCTAACGCTAATGTGCTCGTTTCTAACATTACACTAAATCGTCAATCTCAACACTAACTGTAACCCTAAATGCAGTCGATTCTAACCCACAAGGCAATCCTGACCCTAAGCCTAAGGCTGAACCTCAATTCTACGAACAAAAACCCTAACCCTAAACCTAACCCTACTCCTACCCCTACGCCTGAATGCCCTCTAACCCTAACCCTAGCCCTAACCTTAACGCTAAAAATGTCCTTGATTCTAAACCTAACCCTAACCCTAACCCTAACCATCGATTCTAAGAAAGCTAACCCTAACCTAACTCTAACCCTAACACTATCCTTAAATGCACTCGATTCTAACCCTCACCCTAAACATAACCGTAACCCTAACCCTAATCCTAACCTAAATGCAGTGGATTCTAACCATTACTCTAACCCTCATGTGCTCGATTACAACCCTAACACTAAATCGTCAATCTCAACTCTAACCCTAACCCTAAATACACTCGATTCTAACCCAAAAGGCAATCCTGACCCTAAGCCTAACCCTAAACTTCGATTCTACCAACAAGAACCCTAACCCTAATCCTAACCCTACCCCTACCCCTACCCCTACCCCTAAATGCACTCAACCCTACCCCTACCCCTAAGACTAATCCTAACCCTAACGAATTCTAACCAAAACTCTAACCCTAAATGTACTCGATTCTAACCCAAACACTAAATCGTCAATTTCAACACTATCCCTCAGCCTAAATGCACTGGATTCTAACCCAAAAGCCATTCCTGACCCTAAGCCTAACCCTAAACCTCGATTCTACCAACAGAAACCTTAACCCTAATCCTAACCCTACTCCTACCCCTACCCCTAAATGCACTCTAAGCCATACCCTGACGAAAACCACAACACTAAAAATGCGCCTGATTCTAACCCTAACCCTAATCCTAAGCCTAACCTTAAGCCTAACCCTCGATTCTACGAAAGCGAACGCTAAACCTAACTCTAACCCTAGCACTACCCTTAAATGCTCTCGATTTTAACCCTGACCCTAAACCTAACCCTAACCCTAACCCTAAATGCACTGAATTTGAACCATTACTCTAACCCTAAATGTGCTCGATTCAAACCCTAACACTCAATCGTCAATTTGAACACTAACCCAAAGCCTAAATACACTCGATTCTGATCCAAAATGCAATCCTGACCCAAAGCCTAAACCGAAACCTCGATTCTACCATCACTAACCCTAACCCAAATCCTAATCCTACCGCTACCCCTACCTCTAAAGGCACTCTAACCTTAACACTAACCGTAACCCCAACACTAAAAATGCGCGTGATTCTAGCCCCTACCCTACCCCTACCCGTAACCCTAACCCTAACGAATTCTAACCATAACTCTAACCCTAAATGTGCTCGATTCTAACCCTAACACTAAATCGTCAATCTCATCACTAACTCTAACCCGGAATGCACTCGATTCTAACCCAAAAGGCAATCCTGACCCTAACCCTAACCCTAAACCTGGATTCTACCACCACAAACCGTAACGCTAATCCTAACCCTACTCCTACCCCTACCCCAAAATACACTCTAATCGTAAGCCTACCCAAACCCTAATAGTAAAAATGCGCTTGATTCTAAACCGAACCCGAACCCTATCCCTAACCCTAACCCTCGATTCTACAAAAGCTAACCCTAAACCTAACTCTAACACTAACACGATCCTTAAATACTCTCGATTCAAACCCTGACCCTAATAACCCTTATCCTAATCCTCACCCTAAATGCATTAGATTTTCACCATAACTCTAACGCTAATGTGCTCGTTTCTAACATTACACTAAATCGTCAACCTCAACACTAACTGTAACCCTAAATGCAGTCGATTCTAACCCACAAGGCAATCCTGACCCTAAGCCTAAGGCTGAACCTCAATTCTACGAACAAAAACCCTAACCCTAAACCTAACCCTACTCCTACCCCTACGCCTGAATGCCCTCTAACCCTAACCCTAGCCCTAACCTTAACGCTAAAAATGTCCTTGATTCTAAACCTAACCTTAACCCTAACCCTAACCCTAACCGTCGATTCTAAGAAAGCTAACCCTAACCTAACTCTAACCCTAACACTATCCTTAAATGCACTCGATTCTAACCCTCACCCTAAACATAACCCTAACCCTAACCCTAATCCTAACCTAAATGCACTGGATTCTAACCATAACTCTAATCCTAATGTGCTTGATTCTAACACTAACTCTAAATCGTCAATCTCAACACTAACCCTAACCCTAAATCCACTTGATTCTAACCCAAAAAGGCAATCCTGACCCGAACACTAACCCTAACCCTCGATTCTACGAAAGCTAACCCTATACAGAACACTACCCCTAACACTATCCTTAAATGAACTCGATTCTAATCCTCACCCTGAACATAACTCTAACCCTAACACTAACCATAACTCTAAATGCACTGCATTCTAACCATAATTCTAACCCTAATGTGCTCAATTATAACCCCCACACTAAATCGTCAGTCTCAACACTAAGCCTAACCCTCAATGCACTCGACTCTAACCCAAAAGGCAATACTGACCCTAAGCCTAACCCTAAACCTCGATTCTACCAACACAAACCCTAACCCTAATCCGAACCCTACTCCTATCCCTACCTCTATATGCACTCTAACCCTAACCCTAACCCAACCCCTAACAGTAAAAATGCGCTTGATTCTAACCCTAACCCTAACCCTAACCCTAACCCTAACCCTCAATTCTACGAAACCTAACCCTAAACCTAACATCTAACACTAACACTATCCTTAAATGCTCTCGATTCTAATCCTGACCCTAATAACCCTAACCCTAACCCTAAGCCTAAATGCAGTGGATTCTAACCATAACTCTAACCCTCATGTGTTCGATTACAACCCTAGCACTAAATCGTCAATCTCAAGTCTAACCCTAACCCTAAATACACTCGATTCTAACCCAAAAGGCAATCCTGACCCTAAGCCTAACCCTAAACTTCGATTCTACCAACAAGAACCCTAACCCTAATCCTAATCCTACCCCTACCCCTATCCCTAAATGCACTCAACCCTACCCCTACCCCTAAGACTAACGCTAACCCTAACGAATTCTAACCAAAACTGTAACCCTAAATGTGTTCGATTCTAACCCAAACACTAAATCGTCAATTTCAACACTATCCCTCAGCCTAAATGCACTGGATTCTAACCCAAAAGCCATTCCTGACCCTAAGCCTAACCCTAAACCTCGATTCTACCATCAGAAACCTTAAACCTAATCCTAACCCTACTCCTACCCCTACCCCTAAATGCACTCTAAGCCATACCCTGACGAAAACCACAACACTAAAAATGCGCCTGATTCTAACCCTAAGCCTAAGCCTAAGCCTAACCTTAAGCCTAACCCTCGATTCTACGAAAGCGAACGCTAAACCTAACTCTAACCCTAGCACTACCCTTAAATGCTCTCGATTTTAACCCTGACCCTAAACCTAACCCTAACCCTAACCCTAAATGCACTGAATTTTAACCATAACTCTAACCCTAAATGTGCTCGATTCAAACCCTAACACTCAATCGTCAATTTGAACACTAACCCAAAGCCTAAATACACTCGATTCTGATCCAAAATGCAATCCTGACCCAAAGCCTAAACCGAAACCTCGATTCTACCATCACTAACCCTAACCCAAATCCTAATCCTACCGCTACCCCTACCTCTAAAGGCACTCTACCCTTAACACTAACCGTAACCCCAACACTAAAAAGGCGCGTGATTCTAGCCCCTAACCTACCCCTACCCCTACCCCTAACCCTAACGAATTCTAACCATAACTCTAACCCTAAATGTGCTCGATTCTAACCCTAACACTAAATCGTCAATCTCATCACTAACTCTAACCCGGAATGCACTCGATTCTAACCCAAAAGGCAATCCTGACCCTAACCCTAACCCTAAACCTGGATTCTACCACCACAAACCGTAACGCTAATCCTAACCCTACTCCTACCCCTACCCCAAAATACACTCTAATCGTAAGCCTACCCAAACCCTAATAGTAAAAATGCGCTTGATTCTAAACCGAACCCGAACCCTATCCCTAACCCTAACCCTCGATTCTACAAAAGCTAACCCTAAACCTAACTCTAACACTAACACGATCCTTAAATACTCTCGATTCAAACCCTGACCCTAATAACCCTTATCCTAATCCTCACCCTAAATGCATTAGATTTTCACCATAACTCTAACGCTAATGTGCTCGTTTCTAACATTACACTAAATCGTCAACCTCAACACTAACTGTAACCCTAAATGCAGTCGATTCTAACCCAAAAGGCAATCCTGACCCTAAGCCTAAGGCTGAACCTCAATTCTACGAACAAAAACCCTAACCCTAAACCTAACCCTACTCCTACCCCTACGCCTGAATGCCCTCTAACCCTAACCCTAGCCCTAACCTTAACGCTAAAAATGTCCTTGATTCTAAACCTAACCTTAACCCTAACCCTAACCCTAACCGTCGATTCTAAGAAAGCTAACCCTAACCTAACTCTAACCCTAACACTATCCTTAAATGCACTCGATTCTAACCCTCACCCTAAACATAACCCTAACCCTAACCCTAATCCTAACCTAAATGCACTGGATTCTAACCATAACTCTAATCCTAATGTGCTTGATTCTAACACTAACTCTAAATCGTCAATCTCAACACTAACCCTAACCCTAAATCCACTTGATTCTAACCCAAAAAGGCAATCCTGACCCGAACACTAACCCTAACCCTCGATTCTACGAAAGCTAACCCTATACAGAACACTACCCCTAACACTATCCTTAAATGAACTCGATTCTAATCCTCACCCTGAACATAACTCTAACCCTAACACTAACCATAACTCTAAATGCACTGCATTCTAACCATAATTCTAACCCTAATGTGCTCGATTATAACCCCCACACTAAATCGTCAGTCTCAACACTAAGCCTAACCCTCAATGCACTCGACTCTAACCCAAAAGGCAATACTGACCCTAAGCCTAACCCTAAACCTCGATTCTACCAACACAAACCCTAACCCTAATCCGAACCCTACTCCTATCCCTACCTCTATATGCACTCTAACCCTAACCCTAACCCAACCCCTAACAGTAAAAATGCGCTTGATTCTAACCCTAACCCTAACCCTAACCCTAACCCTAACCCTAACCCTCAATTCTACGAAACCTAACCCTAAACCTAACATCTAACACTAACACTATCCTTAAATGCTCTCGATTCTAATCCTGACCCTAATAACCCTAACCCTAACCCTAAGCCTAAATGCAGTGGATTCTAACCATAACTCTAACCCTCATGTGTTCGATTACAACCCTAGCACTAAATCGTCAATCTCAAGTCTAACCCTAACCCTAAATACACTCGATTCTAACCCAAAAGGCAATCCTGACCCTAAGCCTAACCCTAAACTTCGATTCTACCAACAAGAACCCTAACCCTAATCCTAATCCTACCCCTACCCCTATCCCTAAATGCACTCAACCCTACCCCTACCCCTAAGACTAACGCTAACCCTAACGAATTCTAACCAAAACTGTAACCCTAAATGTGTTCGATTCTAACCCAAACACTAAATCGTCAATTTCAACACTATCCCTCAGCCTAAATGCACTGGATTCTAACCC
Organism: Notamacropus eugenii; assembly: GCF_028372415.1. Taxonomy (NCBI): domain Eukaryota; kingdom Metazoa; phylum Chordata; class Mammalia; order Diprotodontia; family Macropodidae; genus Notamacropus; species Notamacropus eugenii. The sequence continues at coordinate 14,603 of NW_027325196.1, read as the reverse complement.
AAAAGCCATTCCTGACCCTAAGCCTAACCCTAAACCTCGATTCTACCATCAGAAACCTTAAACCTAATCCTAACCCTACTCCTACCCCTACCCCTAAATGCACTCTAAGCCATACCCTGACGAAAACCACAACACTAAAAATGCGCCTGATTCTAACCCTAAGCCTAAGCCTAAGCCTAACCTTAAGCCTAACCCTCGATTCTACGAAAGCGAACGCTAAACCTAACTCTAACCCTAGCACTACCCTTAAATGCTCTCGATTTTAACCCTGACCCTAAACCTAACCCTAACCCTAACCCTAAATGCACTGAATTTTAACCATAACTCTAACCCTAAATGTGCTCGATTCAAACCCTAACACTCAATCGTCAATTTGAACACTAACCCAAAGCCTAAATACACTCGATTCTGATCCAAAATGCAATCCTGACCCAAAGCCTAAACCGAAACCTCGATTCTACCATCACTAACCCTAACCCAAATCCTAATCCTACCGCTACCCCTACCTCTAAAGGCACTCTACCCTTAACACTAACCGTAACCCCAACACTGAAAAGGCGCGTGATTCTAGCCCCTAACCTACCCCTACCCCTACCCCTAACCCTAACGAATTCTAACCATAACTCTAACCCTAAATGTGCTCGATTCTAACCCTAACACTAAATCGTCAATCTCATCACTAACTCTAACCCGGAATGCACTCGATTCTAACCCAAAAGGCAATCCTGACCCTAACCCTAACCCTAAACCTGGATTCTACCACCACAAACCGTAACGCTAATCCTAACCCTACTCCTACCCCTACCCCAAAATACACTCTAATCGTAAGCCTACCCAAACCCTAATAGTAAAAATGCGCTTGATTCTAAACCGAACCCGAACCCTATCCCTAACCCTAACCCTCGATTCTACAAAAGCTAACCCTAAACCTAACTCTAACACTAACACGATCCTTAAATACTCTCGATTCAAACCCTGACCCTAATAACCCTTATCCTAATCCTCACCCTAAATGCATTAGATTTTCACCATAACTCTAACGCTAATGTGCTCGTTTCTAACATTACACTAAATCGTCAACCTCAACACTAACTGTAACCCTAAATGCAGTCGATTCTAACCCAAAAGGCAATCCTGACCCTAAGCCTAAGGCTGAACCTCAATTCTACGAACAAAAACCCTAACCCTAAACCTAACCCTACTCCTACCCCTACGCCTGAATGCCCTCTAACCCTAACCCTAGCCCTAACCTTAACGCTAAAAATGTCCTTGATTCTAAACCTAACCTTAACCCTAACCCTAACCCTAACCGTCGATTCTAAGAAAGCTAACCCTAACCTAACTCTAACCCTAACACTATCCTTAAATGCACTCGATTCTAACCCTCACCCTAAACATAACCCTAACCCTAACCCTAATCCTAACCTAAATGCACTGGATTCTAACCATAACTCTAATCCTAATGTGCTTGATTCTAACACTAACTCTAAATCGTCAATCTCAACACTAACCCTAACCCTAAATCCACTTGATTCTAACCCAAAAAGGCAATCCTGACCCGAACACTAACCCTAACCCTCGATTCTACGAAAGCTAACCCTATACAGAACACTACCCCTAACACTATCCTTAAATGAACTCGATTCTAATCCTCACCCTGAACATAACTCTAACCCTAACACTAACCATAACTCTAAATGCACTGCATTCTAACCATAATTCTAACCCTAATGTGCTCGATTATAACCCCCACACTAAATCGTCAGTCTCAACACTAAGCCTAACCCTCAATGCACTCGACTCTAACCCAAAAGGCAATACTGACCCTAAGCCTAACCCTAAACCTCGATTCTACCAACACAAACCCTAACCCTAATCCGAACCCTACTCCTATCCCTACCTCTATATGCACTCTAACCCTAACCCTAACCCAACCCCTAACAGTAAAAATGCGCTTGATTCTAACCCTAACCCTAACCCTAACCCTAACCCTAACCCTCAATTCTACGAAACCTAACCCTAAACCTAACATCTAACACTAACACTATCCTTAAATGCTCTCGATTCTAATCCTGACCCTAATAACCCTAACCCTAACCCTAAGCCTAAATGCAGTGGATTCTAACCATAACTCTAACCCTCATGTGTTCGATTACAACCCTAGCACTAAATCGTCAATCTCAAGTCTAACCCTAACCCTAAATACACTCGATTCTAACCCAAAAGGCAATCCTGACCCTAAGCCTAACCCTAAACTTCGATTCTACCAACAAGAACCCTAACCCTAATCCTAATCCTACCCCTACCCCTATCCCTAAATGCACTCAACCCTACCCCTACCCCTAAGACTAACGCTAACCCTAACGAATTCTAACCAAAACTGTAACCCTAAATGTGTTCGATTCTAACCCAAACACTAAATCGTCAATTTCAACACTATCCCTCAGCCTAAATGCACTGGATTCTAACCCAAAAGCCATTCCTGACCCTAAGCCTAACCCTAAACCTCGATTCTACCATCAGAAACCTTAAACCTAATCCTAACCCTACTCCTACCCCTACCCCTAAATGCACTCTAAGCCATACCCTGACGAAAACCACAACACTAAAAATGCGCCTGATTCTAACCCTAAGCCTAAGCCTAAGCCTAACCTTAAGCCTAACCCTCGATTCTACGAAAGCGAACGCTAAACCTAACTCTAACCCTAGCACTACCCTTAAATGCTCTCGATTTTAACCCTGACCCTAAACCTAACCCTAACCCTAACCCTAAATGCACTGAATTTTAACCATAACTCTAACCCTAAATGTGCTCGATTCAAACCCTAACACTCAATCGTCAATTTGAACACTAACCCAAAGCCTAAATACACTCGATTCTGATCCAAAATGCAATCCTGACCCAAAGCCTAAACCGAAACCTCGATTCTACCATCACTAACCCTAACCCAAATCCTAATCCTACCGCTACCCCTACCTCTAAAGGCACTCTACCCTTAACACTAACCGTAACCCCAACACTGAAAAGGCGCGTGATTCTAGCCCCTAACCTACCCCTACCCCTACCCCTAACCCTAACGAATTCTAACCATAACTCTAACCCTAAATGTGCTCGATTCTAACCCTAACACTAAATCGTCAATCTCATCACTAACTCTAACCCGGAATGCACTCGATTCTAACCCAAAAGGCAATCCTGACCCTAACCCTAACCCTAAACCTGGATTCTACCACCACAAACCGTAACGCTAATCCTAACCCTACTCCTACCCCTACCCCAAAATACACTCTAATCGTAAGCCTACCCAAACCCTAATAGTAAAAATGCGCTTGATTCTAAACCGAACCCGAACCCTATCCCTAACCCTAACCCTCGATTCTACAAAAGCTAACCCTAAACCTAACTCTAACACTAACACGATCCTTAAATACTCTCGATTCAAACCCTGACCCTAATAACCCGTATCCTAATCCTCACCCTAAATGCATTAGATTTTCACCATAACTCTAACGCTAATGTGCTCGTTTCTAACATTACACTAAATCGTCAACCTCAACACTAACTGTAACCCTATATGCAGTCGATTCTAACCCAAAAGGCAATCCTGACCCTAAGCCTAAGGCTGAACCTCAATTCTACGAACAAAAACCCTAACCCTAAACCTAACCCTACTCCTACCCCTACGCCTGAATGCCCTCTAACCCTAACCCTAGCCCTAACCTTAACGCTAAAAATGTCCTTGATTCTAAACCTAACCCTAACCCTAACCCTAACCCTAACCGTCGATTCTAAGAAAGCTAACCCTAACCTAACTCTAACCCTAACACTATCCTTAAATGCACTCGATTCTAACCCTCACCCTAAACATAACCCTAACCCTAACCCTAATCCTAACCTAAATGCACTGGATTCTAACCAGAACTCTAATCCTAATGTGCTTGATTCTAACACTAACCCTAAATCGTCAATCTCAACACTAACCCTAACACTAAATCCACTTGATTCTAACCCAAAAGGCAATCATGACCCGAACATTAACCCTAACCCTCGATTCTATGAAAGCTAACCATATACATAACACTACCCCTACCACTATCCTTATTTGCACTCGATTCTAATCCTCACCCTGAACATAACCCTAACCCTAACACTAACCCTAACTCTAAATGCACTGCATTCTAACCATAATTCTAACCCTAATGTGCTCGATTATAACCCCAACACTAAATCGTCAATCTCAACACTACGCCTAACCCTCAATGCACTCGACTCTAACCCAAAAGGCAATACTGACCCTAAGCCTAACCCTAAACCTCGATTCTACCAACACAAACCCTAACCCTAATCCTAACCCTACTCCTATCCCTACCTCTATATGCACTCTAACCCTAACCCTAACCCAACCCCTAACAGTAAAAATGCGCTTGATTCTAACCCTAACCCTAACCCTAACCCTAACCCTAACCCTCAATTCTACGAAACCTAACCTTAAACCTGACATCTAACACTAACACTATCCTTAAATGCTCTCGATTCTAATCCTGACCCTAATAACCCTAACCGTAACCCTAAGCCTAAATGCAGTGGATTCTAACCATAACTCTAACCCTCATGTGCTCGATTACAACCCTAACACTAAATCGTCAATCTCAACTCTAACCCTAACCTTAAATACACTCCATTCTAACCCAAAAGGCAATCCTGACCCTAAGCCTAACCCTAAACTTCGATTCTACCAACAAGAACCCTAACCCTAATCCTAACCCTACCCCTACCCCTACCCCTAAATGCACTCAACCCTACCCCTACCCCTAAGACTAACCCTTACCCTAACGAATTCTAACCAAAACTCTAACCCTAAATGTGCTCGATTCTAACCCAAACACTAAATCGTCAATTTCAACACTATCCCTCAGCCTAAATGCACTGGATTCTAACCCAAAAGCCATTCCTGACCCTAAGCCTAACCCTAAACCTCGATTCTACCATCAGAAACCTTAAACCTAATCCTAACCCTACTCCTACCCCTACCCCTCAATGCACTCTAAGCCATACCCTGACGAAAACTAGAACACTAAAAATGCGCCTGATTCTAACCCTAACGCTAATCCTAAGCCTAACCTTAAGCCTAACCCTCGATTCTACGAAAGCGAACGCTAAACCTAACTCTAACCCCAGCACTACCCTTAAATGCTCTCGATTTTAACCCTGACCCTAAACCTAACCCTAACCCTAACCCTAAATGCACTGAATTTTATCCATAACTCTAACCCTAAATGTGCTCGAGTCAAACCCTAACACTCAATCGTCAATTTGAACACTAACCCAAAGCCTAAATACACTCGATTCTGATCCAAAATGCAATCCTGACCCAAAGCCTAAACCGAAACCTCGATTCTACCATCACTAACCCTAACCCAAATCCTAATCCTACCGCTACCCCTACCTCTAAAGGCACTCTAACCTTAACACTAACCGTAACCCCAACACTAAAAATGCGCGTGATTCTAGACCCTGCCCTACCCCTACCCCTAACCCCAACCCTAACGAATTCTAACCATAACTCTAACCCTAAATGTGCTCGATTCTAACCCTAACACTAAATCGTCAATCTCATCACTAACTCTAACCCGGAATGCACTCGATTCTAACCCAAAAGGCAATCCTGACCCTAAGCCTAACCCTAAACCTGGATTCTACCACCACAAACCGTAACGCTAATCCTAACCCTACTCCTACCCCTACCCCAAAATACACTCTAATCGTAAGCCTACCCAAACCCTAATAGTAAAAATGCGCTTGATTCTAAACCGAACCCGAACCCTATCCCTAACCCTAACCCTCGATTCTACCAAAGCTAACCCTAAACCTAACTCTAACACTAACACGATCCTTAAATACTCTCGATTCAAACCCTGACCCTAATAACCCTAACCCTAATCCTCACCCTAAATGCATTAGATTTTAACCCTAACTCTAACGCTAATGTGCTCGTTTCTAACATTACACTAAATCGTCAACCTCAACACTAACTGTAACCCTAAATGCAGTCGATTCTAACCCACAAGGCAATCCTGACCCTAAGCCTAAGGCTGAACCTCAATTCTACGAACAAAAACCCTAACCCTAAGCCTAACCCTACTCCTACCCCTACGCCTGAATGCCCTCTAACCCTAACCCTAGCCCTAACCTTAACGCTAAAAATGTCCTTGATTCTAAACCTAACCCTAACCCTAACCCTAACCCTAACCGTCGATTCTAAGAAAGCTAACCCTAACCTAACTCTAACCCTAACACTATCCTTAAATGCACTCGATTCTAACCCTCACCCTAAACATAACCGTAACCCTAACCCTAACCCTAACCTAAATGCACTGGATTCTAACCAGAACTCTAATCCTAATGTGCTTGATTCTAACACTAACTCTAAATCGTCAATCTCAACACTAACCCTAACCCTAAATCCACTTGATTCTAACCCAAAAGGCAATCCTGACCCGAACACTAACCCTAACCCTCGATTCTACGAAAGCTAACCCTATACATAACACTACCCCTAACACTATCCTTAAATGCACTCGATTCTAATCCTCACCCTGAACATAACCCTAACCCTAACACTAACCCTAACTCTAAATGCACTGCATTCTAACCATAATTCTAACCCTAATGTGCTCGATTATAACCCCAACACTAAATCGTCAATCTCAACACTAAGCCTAACCCTCAATGCACTCGACTCTAACCCAAAAGGCAATCCTGACCCTAAGCCTAACCCTAAACCTCGATTCTACCAACACAAACCCTAACCCTAATCCTAACCCTACTCCTATCCCTACCTCTATATGCACTCTAACCCTAACCCTAACCTAACCCCTAACAGTAAAAATGCGCTTGATTCTAACCCTAACCCTAACCCTAACCCTAACCCTACCCCTACCCCTACCCCTAAATGCACTCAACCCTACCCCTACCCCTTACACTAACCCGTACCCTAACGAAATCTAACCAAAACTGTAACCCTAAATGTGTTCGATTCTAACCCAAACACTAAATCGTCAATTTCAACACTATCCCTCAGCCTAAATGCACTGGATTCTAACCCAAAAGCCATTCCTGACCCTAAGCCTAACCCTAAACCTCTTCTACCATCAGAAACCTTAAACCTAATCCTAACCCTACTCCTACCCCTACCCCTAAATGCACTCTAAGCCATACCCTGACGAAAACCAGAACACTAAAAATGCACCTGATTCTAACCCTAACCCTAAGTCTAAGCCTAACCTTAAGCCTAACTCTCGATTCTACGAAAGCGAACGCTAAACCTAACTCTAACCCTAGCACTACCCTTAAATGCTCTCGATTTTAACCCTGACCCTAAACCTAACCCTAACTCTAACCCTAAATGCACTGAATTTTAACCATAACTCTAACCCTAAATGTGCTCGATTCAAACCCTAACACTCAATCGTCAATTTGAACACTAACCCAAAGCCTAAATACACTCGATTCTGATCCAAAATGCAATCCTGACCCAAAGCCTAAACCGAAACCTCGATTCTACCATCACTAACCCTAACCCAAATCCTAATCCTACCGCTACCCCTACCTCTAAAGGCACTCTAACCTTAACACTAACCGTAACCCCAACACTAAAAAGGCGCGTGATTCTAGCCCCTACCCTACCCCTACCCCTAACCCTAACCCTAACGAATTCGAACCATAACTCTAACCCTAAATGTGCTCGATTCTAACCCTAACACTAAATCGTCAATCTCATCACTAACTCTAACCCGGAATGCACTCGATTCTAATTCAAAAGGCAATCCTGACCCTAAGCCTAACCCTAAACCTGGATCCTTCCACCACAAACCGTAACGCTAATCCTAACCCTACTCCTACCCCTACCCCAAAATACACTCTAATCGTAAGCCTACCCAAACCCTAATACTAAAAATGCGCTTGATTCTAAACCGAACCCGAACCCTATCCCTAACCCTAACCCTCGATTCTACGAAAGCTAACCCTAAACCTAACTCTAACACTAACACGATCCTTAAATACTCTCGATTCAAACCCTGACCCTAATAACCCTAACCCTAATCCTCACCCTAAATGCATTAGATTTTAACCATAACTCTAACGCTAATGTGCTCGTTTCTAACATTACACTAAATCGTCAACCTCAACACTAACTGTAACCCTAAATGCAGTCGATTCTAACCCACAAGGCAATCCTGACCCTAAGCCTAAGGCTGAACCTCAATTCTACGAACAAAAACCCTAACCCTAAACCTAACCCTACTCCTACCCCTACGCCTGAATGCCCTCTAACCCTAACCCTAGCCCTAACCTTAACGCTAAAAATGTCCTTGATTCTAAACCTAACCCTAACCCTAACCCTAACCCTAACCGTCGATTCTAAGAAAGCTAACCCTAACCTAACTCTAACCCTAACACTATCCTTAAATGCACTCGATTCTAACCCTCACCCTAAACATAACCGTAACCCTAACCCTAACCCTAACCTAAATGCACTGGATTCTAACCAGAACTCTAATCCTAATGTGCTTGATTCTAACACTAACTCTAAATCGTCAATCTCAACACTAACCCTAACCCTAAATCCACTTGATTCTAACCCAAAAGGCAATCCTGACCCGAACACTAACCCTAACCCTCGATTCTATGAAAGCTAACCCTATACATAACACTACCCCTAACACTATCCTTAAATGCACTCGATTCTAATCCTCACCCTGAACATAACCCTAACCCTAACACTAACCCTAACTCTAAATGCACTGCATTCTAACCATAATTCTAACCCTAATGTGCTCGATTATAACCCCAACACTAAATCGTCAATCTCAACACTAAGCCTAACCCTCAATGCACTCGACTCTAACCCAAAAGGCAATCCTGACCCTAAGCCTAACCCTAAACCTCGATTCTACCAACACAAACCCTAACCCTAATCCTAACCCTACTCCTATCCCTACCTCTATATGCACTCTAACCCTAACCCTAACCTAACCCCTAACAGTAAAAATGCGCTTGATTCTAACCCTAACCCTAACCCTAACCCTAACCCTACCCCTACCCCTACCCCTAAATGCACTCAACCCTACCCCTACCCCTTACACTAACCCGAACCCTAACGAAATCTAACCAAAACTGTAACCCTAAATGTGTTCGATTCTAACCCAAACACTAAATCGTCAATTTCAACACTATCCCTCAGCCTAAATGCACTGGATTCTAACCCAAAAGCCATTCCTGACCCTAAGCCTAACCCTAAACCTCTTCTACCATCAGAAACCTTAAACCTAATCCTAACCCTACTCCTACCCCTACCCCTAAATGCACTCTAAGCCATACCCTGACGAAAACCAGAACACTAAAAATGCACCTGATTCTAACCCTAACCCTAAGTCTAAGCCTAACCTTAAGCCTAACTCTCGATTCTACGAAAGCGAACGCTAAACCTAACTCTAACCCTAGCACTACCCTTAAATGCTCTCGATTTTAACCCTGACCCTAAACCTAACCCTAACTCTAACCCTAAATGCACTGAATTTTAACCATAACTCTAACCCTAAATGTGCTCGATTCAAACCCTAACACTCAATCGTCAATTTGAACACTAACCCAAAGCCTAAATACACTCGATTCTGATCCAAAATGCAATCCTGACACAAAGCCTAAACCGAAACCTCGATTCTACCATCACTAACCCTAACCCAAATCCTAATCCTACCGCTACCCCTACCTCTAAAGGCACTCTAACCTTAACACTAACCGTAACCCCAACACTAAAAAGGCGCGTGATTCTAGCCCCTACCCTACCCCTACCCCTAACCCTAACCCTAACGAATTCTAACCATAACTCTAACCCTAAATGTGCTCGATTCTAACCCTAACACTAAATCGTCAATCTCATCACTAACTCTAACCCGGAATGCACTCGATTCTAATTCAAAAGGCAATCCTGACCCTAAGCCTAACCCTAAACCTGGATCCTTCCACCACAAACCGTAACGCTAATCCTAACCCTACTCCTACCCCTACCCCAAAATACACTCTAATCGTAAGCCTACCCAAACCCTAATACTAAAAATGCGCTTGATTCTAAACCGAACCCGAACCCTATCCCTAACCCTAACCCTCGATTCTACGAAAGCTAACCCTAAACCTAACTCTAACACTAACACGATCCTTAAATACTCTCGATTCAAACCCTGACCCTAATAACCCTAACCCTAATCCTCACCCTAAATGCATTAGATTTTAACCATAACTCTAACGCTAATGTGCTCGTTTCTAACATTACACTAAATCGTCAACCTCAACACTAACTGTAACCCTAAATGCAGTCGATTCTAACCCACAAGGCAATCCTGACCCTAAGCCTAAGGCTGAACCTCAATTCTACGAACAAAAACCCTAACCCTAAACCTAACCCTACTCCTACCCCTACGCCTGAATGCCCCCTAACCCTAACCCTAGCCCTAACCTTAACGCTAAAAATGTCCTTGATTCTAAACCTAACCCTAACCCTAACCCTAACCCTAACCGTCGATTCTAAGAAAGCTAACCCTAACCTAACTCTAACCCTAACACTATCCTTAAATGCACTCGATTCTAACCCTCACCCTAAACATAACCGTAACCCTAACCCTAACCCTAAGCTAAATGCACTGGATTCTAACCAGAACTCTAATCCTAATGTGCTTGATTCTAACACTAACTCTAAATCGTCAATCTCAACACTAACCCTAACCCTAAATCCACTTGATTCTAACCCAAAAGGCAATCCTGACCCGAACACTAACCCTAACCCTCGATTCTACGAAAGCTAACCCTATACATAACACTACCCCTAACACTATCCTTAAATGCACTCGATTCTAATCCTCACCCTGAACATAACCCTAACCCTAACACTAACCCTAACTCTAAATGCACTGCATTCTAACCATAATTCTAACCCTAATGTGCTCGATTATAACCCCAACACTAAATCGTCAATCTCAACACTAAGCCTAACCCTCAATGCACTCGACTCTAACCCAAAAGGCAATCCTGACCCTAAGCCTAACCCTAAACCTCGATTCTACCAACACAATCCCTAACCCTAATCCTAACCCTACTCCTATCCCTACCTCTATATGCACTCTAACCCTAACCCTAACCTAACCCCTAACAGTAAAAATGCGCTTGATTCTAACCCTAACCCTAACCCTAACCCTAACCCTACCCCTACCCCTACCCCTAAATGCACTCAACCCTACCCCTACCCCTTACACTAACCCGAACCCTAACGAAATCTAACCAAAACTGTAACCCTAAATGTGTTCGATTCTAACCCAAACACTAAATCGTCAATTTCAACACTATCCCTCAGCCTAAATGCACTGGATTCTAACCCAAAAGCCATTCCTGACCCTAAGCCTAACCCTAAACCTCTTCTACCATCAGAAACCTTAAACCTAATCCTAACCCTACTCCTACCCCTACCCCTAAATGCACTCTAAGCCATACCCTGACGAAAACCAGAACACTAAAAATGCACCTGATTCTAACCCTAACCCTTAGTCTAAGCCTAACCTTAAGCCTAACCCTCGATTCTACGAAAGCGAACGCTAAACCTAACTCTAACCCTAGCACTACCCTTAAATGCTCTCGATTTTAACCCTGACCCTAAACCTAACCCTAACTCTAACCCTAAATGCACTGAATTTTAACCATAACTCTAACCCTAAATGTGCTCGATTCAAACCCTAACACTCAATCGTCAATTTGAACACTAACCCAAAGCCTAAATACACTCGATTCTGATCCAAAATGCAATCCTGACACAAAGCCTAAACCGAAACCTCGATTCTACCATCACTAACCCTAACCCAAATCCTAATCCTACCGCTACCCCTACCTCTAAAGGCACTCTAACCTTAACACTAACCGTAACCCCAACACTAAAAATGCGCGTGATTCTAGCCCCTACCCTACCCCTACCCCTAACCCTAACCCTAACGAATTCGAACCATAACTCTAACCCTAAATGTGCTCGATTCTAACCCTAACACTAAATCGTCAATCTCATCACTAACTCTAACCCGGAATGCACTCGATTCTAATTCAAAAGGCAATCCTGACCCTAAGCCTAACCCTAAACCTGGATCCTTCCACCACAAACCGTAACGCTAATCCTAACCCTACTCCTACCCCTACCCCAAAATACACTCTAATCGTAAGCCTACCCAAACCCTAATACTAAAAATGCGCTTGATTCTAAACCGAACCCGAACCCTATCCCTAAGCCTAACCTTCGATTCTACGAAAGCTAACCCTAAACCTAACTCTAACACTAACACGATCCTTAAATACTCTCGATTCAAACCCTGACCCTAATAACCCTAACCCTAATCCTCACCCTAAATGCATTAGATTTTAACCATAACTCTAACGCTAATGTGCTCGTTTCTAACATTACACTAAATCGTCAACCTCAACACTAACTGTAACCCTAAATGCAGTCGATTCTAACCCACAAGGCAATCCTGACCCTAAGCCTAAGGCTGAACCTCAATTCTACGAACAAAAACCCTAACCCTAAACCTAACCCTACTCCTACCCCTACGCCTGAATGCCCCCTAACCCTAACCCTAGCCCTAACCTTAACGCTAAAAATGTCCTTGATTCTAAACCTAACCCTAACCCTAACCCTAACCCTAACCGTCGATTCTAAGAAAGCTAACCCTAACCTAACTCTAACCCTAACACTATCCTTAAATGCACTCGATTCTAACCCTGACCCTAAACTTAACCGTAACCCTAACCCTAATCCTAACCTAAATGCACTGGATTCTAACCATAACTCTAATCCTAATGTGCTTGATTCTAACACTAACTCTAAATCGTCAATCTCAACACTAACCCTAACCCTAAATCCACTTGATTCTAACCCAAAAGGCAATCCTGACCCGAACACTAACCCTAACCCTCGATTCTACGAAAGCTAACCCTATACATAACACTACCCCTAACACTATCCTGAAATGCACTCGTTTCTAATCCTCACCCTGAACATAACCCTAACCCTGACACTAACCCTAACTCTAAATGCACTGCATTCTAACCATAATTCTAACCCTAATGTGCTCGATTATAACCCCAACACTAAATCGTCAATCTCAACACTAAGCCTAACCCTCAATGCACTCGACTCTAACCCAAAAGGCAATCCTGACCCTAAGCCTAACCCTAAACCTCGATTCTACCAACACAAACCCTAACCCTAATCCTAACCCTACTCCTATCCCTACCTCTATATGCACTCTAACCCTAACCCTAACCTAACCCCTAACAGTAAAAATGCGCTTGATTCTAACCCTAACCCTAACCCTAACCCTAACCCTACCCCTACCCCTACCCCTAAATGCACTCAACCCTACCCCTACCCCTTACACTAACCCGAACCCTAACGAAATCTAACCAAAACTGTAACCCTAAATGTGTTCGATTCTAACCCAAACACTAAATCGTCCATTTCAACACTATCCCTCAGCCTAAATGCACTGGATTCTAACCCAAAAGCCATTCCTGACCCTAAGCCTAACCCTAAACCTCGATTCTACCATCAGAAACCTTAAACCTAATCCTAACCCTACTCCTACCCCTACCCCTAAATGCACTCTAAGCCATACCCTGACGAAAACCAGAACACTAAAAATGCGCCTGATTCTAACCCTAACCCTAAGCCTAAGCCTAACCTTAAGCCTAACCCTCGATTCTACGAAAGCGAACGCTAAACCTAACTCTAACCCTAGCACTACCCTTAAATGCTCTCGATTTTAACCCTGATCCTAAACCTAACCCTAACCCTAACCCTAAATGCACTGAATTTTTTTTTTTTTTACTAGCTGAGCGATCTTTATTTATTTTTTTTTATTAATTTTTTTATTTTTTTTAATGTTTAACAATCAGTGCCATACAATTGCGATTTTATCCCTCCCCACCCACCCCCCACTACCTCCCTCCCTCCCCATGACTGCATACAATTCTGTATAGATTCTACATAAACTTTCCTATTGAGTATATTTTCACTATCGTCATGCTGTGTAGTCAGACTAAGATAAATGGAAGAATCCGTATAACAAATCAGAACATGATACACAAACAGATACACATACACAAACATGATCTGCTACATTATGTGAGTGACTTCCATATTTCTCTCTCTGAGTGTGGAAGGCTTTTTGCCTTGAGGTCCACCATTGGGATTTTTTTTTTTTTCAGAAGTTCTTGTGTTATTACAAAAATCTAAGTCTACCAGAAAAAACTCTCACACACCGTGGTTGTTGCTGTGCATAAAGTTCTCCTGGTTCTGCTCCTTTCACTCAGCATCAGGTCATATAAGTCCTTCCAGGCCTCTCTGAAGTCTTCTTGTTCATCATTTCTTATGGCACAATAGTACTCCATTACATTCATATACCATAATTTATTCAGCCATTCCCCAATTGATGGACATCCCCTTGACTTCCAGTTTTTGGCAACTACATAGAGTGCTGCTATAAATATTTTTGTACATGTGGGACCC